>NW_007113939.1:0-483 GCF_000164805.1 Carlito syrichta | reverse complement strand
GGATTCCGCCACCCCAACCCGGTCTGTCGCCTCTGAGCGAGAGTGTGGCGTGTGCACGCACCGAGCCCGCGGCCCCGCGCTCCCTCCCCTGCCGACTCCTAGGAGAGCAGCCCTGAGTGGAGCTGGGGCTCCAGGCAGCCCCGAGTGGGCTCCAGCCCGGCGCCCCCGCGCCAGACTCCGCGCTCCGGGTTCCCAGGCAGCCGCGCGGCTACAGGGCAGGGCGCCTGGCGCCGGCTAGGGCGGGCGGGAAGCCCCCCGGAGCGCCGCCAAATACTTTTCTTGGCCAGTCGGCTGGGCCAGGCTCCGTCCCCATTCCAAGTGTCCCAACCTCCTGGAAAGCTGGCGACGTCGCCTGATTCTGATCCGTGATTCCACTCGGACAGAGCACACACCAACGGGATTAGCGTGCCAGAGAGCTCGACCCTGAAGCCGTCGGAGCCTGGGCAAACACGCGCCTCGGGGTGGGCACCCACTCCCGACGCG
>NW_007113938.1:0-484 GCF_000164805.1 Carlito syrichta | reverse complement strand
TCACAGACCGAGCTGCCCGTTGCCATCTTGGCGGAAGTCCTTGTATATATTCTTTTGAGAGATGTCTGCCTATGTCATTTGCCCACGTTTTAATGGGGTTATTTGCTTTTTTCTTCTGATTTGTTTGGGTTCTTTGTGGATTCTGGGTTTTACCCTTAGTCAGATGTATAGTTTGCAAATATCTTTTTCTATTCTATAGGTTGCCTATTTACTCTGTTGATTTTTTTTTTCTGTGCAGAAACTTTTTAGTTTAAGTCCTATTTATTAATTTTTATCTTTGTTGCATTTGCTTTTGAGGTCTTGGTCATAAATTCTTTGTCTAGGTCAATGTCCAGAAGAGTTATTCCAAAGTTTTCTTCCAGGATTTTTATGGCTTTGGGTCTGACATCTAAGTCTTTAATCTGTCTTCAGTAAATTTTTGTATATGGTGAGACGCAGGGATCAAGTTTCATTTTTCTTATGTGGCTTTCCAATTTTCCCAGCT
>NW_007113937.1:0-484 GCF_000164805.1 Carlito syrichta | reverse complement strand
CATCCCTGAAGCATAAGAGCTCTGCATGCCCCTCTCAGAGCATTCCTTGGTATTATATCTTGGAGTGCCGAAGTGAGACTGTCTCATTGGTGATCAGAAACAAGTCACTCGGTTTCATCTGCTGCAGCTTCTTTGTGGAGGTCCAGCTTGCCAGCCCTGGACCCCGGTTGCTCCACTCAGTCTGTGACCTCTGAGAAGATGCTGCTTTTCTAGCCTCCCATCAGGCACACTGGACATTGCAGCTGCTTTGCTGGCTGCCTCTCATCCTTGTTCCAGTCCACGCAGACAGTCTGTCTAATTCTATTACTGCCGCCATTCAGCTTTGGGGCATCTGGAAATTCTCTTCTCTTCTCCTCTTTGTCCATCCTGGTCACTTGGCCCCAAGGCAGCACTGATTGAGCCCAGAGCCTCACTGAACCCTCCGTGGACAAGTGCTCCTCAACTTCCAGTCTTGACCTACTATTGGATTGGCCCAAACCAGTCT
>NW_007113936.1:0-484 GCF_000164805.1 Carlito syrichta | reverse complement strand
AACTCAAAAAAAAAAAAAAAAATATATATATATATATATATATTAATGAATCATTTCAATGAATGAACACTTCAGTTCTAGGCACTGCTGATACACATTTTCTCTGCCTGCATGAACCTTACAGTCTTCTAGTTGATTCACAATATAATGGGAGCCCCACAGAGCACAGTGTCAATAATCAGAGGCTGGTTTTCAATGGGATTGGTAAGGGAGAGGTTATTTTGTGAAGAGGAAAGACTCTTACGGAGTTCTGTGCAGAAGAGTCATCACAAGGGATAAAATGAAAATCTTATCCTTTAAAATCTAAGCAAGGCGTGGTGGCACGCGACTGTAGTCCCAGTAGTAGAGAGGCTGAGGCAGGAGGATTGGCTTGAGCCCAGTAGTTTGAGGTTGCAGTGAGCTCTGATGCTGCATGTGAAAAGCCACTGCACTGAAGCCTGGGCAACATAGCAAGACCTCGTCTTTTTTTTTTTTTTTTTTTTTT
>NW_007113935.1:0-484 GCF_000164805.1 Carlito syrichta | reverse complement strand
TTTTTTTTTTTTTTTTTTTTTTTTTTTTTTTTTTTTTTTTTTCTGAGTTGGAGTCTCGCTCTGTTGCCCAGGCTTGAATGCAGTGGCACGATCATGGCTATCTGATCCTCTACCAACCAGGCTTGGGCAATCCTTCTGCCTCAGCCTTCCAAGTATCTGTGACTACAGGCCCACACTACCATGCCTGGCTAATTTTTTGAATTCTTGTAGAAACGAGGTCTTGCCAATTTGCCCAGTCTGGTCTCCGACCCTGGACTCAGGCAATCCTCTTGTCTCCTCCTCTCAAAGTGCTGGGATTACAGGTGTGAGCCATTACACTAGCCTTCTTTCTCCATTTTCTTTATGAATTTATGTAGAATTGCTGTAAGATTATATCTTATATAAATGTTTGGTAGAATTCATACATAAAGCCATATGGGCCTGCAGTAGTCTTTGTGGAAAGGTTTAAAAATATACATTCAATTTTTTTTTTTTTTTTTTTCAT
>NW_007113934.1:0-484 GCF_000164805.1 Carlito syrichta | reverse complement strand
GCTCACTCAAAAGCCAACAGGCAGCTAACTAGTCACCTTGCTCACCAGCCAACTAGTTAATTCAACTCAGCAGTTGGCTCACTTGCCAGCCGAGTAGTTAAGGCAGGTCACCCATCGGCTTACCAGTTGAGTCGGCTCATCGGTTGGCTGACTTGCCTGCCCACTTTTTAATTCTTCTGACCAGTCAGCTCACTCACCAGCTGACTAAATTTGGCTGACCAGTCAGCTCACTCACTGATCAACAAGTTAAGTCGCACACCAGTTGGCTCACTCGTAGGACGACTAGTTAAGTCAGCTGAACAGTTAGCTCATCCAACGGCCGACTAGTAATGTCAGCTGACCAGTCGGCTCACTTGCTAGCTGACTCATTAAGTCAGCTCAACTGTCGTCTCACTCTCTGGCTGACTATTTAAGTCATCTAATTGGTTGGCCGACTAGCTGCCCAACAAGTTAAGTAAAGTAACCAATCGGCCGACTAGTCAGT
>NW_007113933.1:0-484 GCF_000164805.1 Carlito syrichta | reverse complement strand
TGCGCACCGGACCCCCAAGGGGACTGTCGCTGATACGGCTTTATTCGGGTCGTCTTTTGAGAGTGCCCACTTGATCTTTTCCTTGAAGAGTCTGAGTGTGAGGAGATGGCTCATTACAGGGCTTTCAGGTTGCAGGGTGTGAGGGTTCACGCTGCAAATTCTGGGATGCCAAGACGGGAGGATTGCGTGAGCCCAGGAGTTCAAGACCAGCCTAGACAACATGTTGAGACCGCATATCTACAAAAACCCAAAGCATCAGCTGGGCGTAGCAGTGCACACCTGTAGTCCTAGCTACTCAGGAGGCTGAGGTGGAAGGAGCACCTGTGCCTAGGAGGTGACGGCTGCCGTGACTGTGGTCGTGCTGCTGCACTCCAGCCTGGGCAACAGAGGGAGTGAGACCCTGACTCAAAAAAAATAAAATAAGAAAGAAGAGCCGGGCTCGGTGGCTCAGCCTGTAATCCCGCGCCTTTGGGAGGCTGAGGTG
>NW_007113932.1:0-484 GCF_000164805.1 Carlito syrichta | reverse complement strand
TCAGGCAATCCACTCACCTCAGCTTCCCAAAGACGTGGGATGACAGGCTGAGCCACCAAGCCTGGCTTCTCTCAATAGTTAATAGAACAAAGACATAAAATCAGTCAGTTATTGAAGACTTGAACAGAATTGTCAATCAATTTGGCCTAGGCTGATAAATTTTTAAAAAACCCACGGCTAGAATATTGGTAAGTGAACAGAAACTAGAAACATTTCCCCTGAAAACCAGAACAAGACAAAGCTGCACTCTCCCCACTCTTGTTCAACATTGTGTTGGAAGTCTTTGCTAGACCAATTAGACAAGAGAGGGAAATCAGGGGTATCCAAATAGGAAAAGAGGAAGTTGTTATCCTTCTTTGATGATGATATGATCCTAAACCTCGAAAATACAAGAGAATCTGTCAAAAACCTGCTTGCACTGATAAAGGACTTTGGCAAAGTCTTGGGGTACAAAATAAATGTGCAAAAGACAGCTGCATTCTTA
>NW_007113931.1:0-484 GCF_000164805.1 Carlito syrichta | reverse complement strand
CGAGGGGACTGAGGCAGGCACAGCCCAGTGACAGGCGGGCGGGGCGGGTTCTCATGCCCCGGGTCCTCCTCTTGGGGACCCTGGCCTTCTGGGCGCTGGGCCTGGGGATGCGCCTGGACGGGGCCAGCTGGCTCATGCTGAGTCACCACGACGCAGACAAACGCCCAGTGCCGTCCTCGGCCTGGCCCCACCCTCGGGAACCACCGGCTCCGGTTTTCCCACGGCTGTGGCCCGCTGCGGGCCGTGCTGTCACCCCATGGGGCCCCGGAAGGCCCTGCCCCCACCAGGGCTGGAAAAGCCGGTTCGCGCCCACTCTGCCCGGGGCTGCCCGTCACAGGGGCCGGGCACGGGGCCTCTGCGTCCGTCTCCTGTCCACTCTGGGGCCAAGAGACCTGCGCCAGACCACCTGCTCTGGGCAGGCGGCGGCCCCAGGGTGAGGGAGGCCAAGGACCCCCCCTTGTGGGTGAAGCTCGTGGCCAAGGAT
>NW_007113930.1:0-484 GCF_000164805.1 Carlito syrichta | reverse complement strand
CTGCACTCCAGTCTGGGTGATAGAGTGAGACTCCAACTCAAAAAAAAAAAAAACCCAAAGTGGTTCACAAGAGCCCATTATGCTCACATCATCCTAGCTTGGGATCCAGTTACATCAAATGCATAGACTGAAACTGGCCAAGGCGGGAGAATTTGCACCATGGCGCACTACAGGTCCCTCCTCAGCAGGTTTACCTGCATGCCATGCTCTCACCCATCTGCAAGTCCCCTCCCAGCTAACATCCTCCTGTCCACCTTTCAAGCAGACAGACAAAACTCTCTGTCCTCAGGTGGGGCAAGGGGACAGCTAGTCTGGTGGGAGACGCAGATGACAAACATATCAGAGGGTGACAAAGAAATATCACAAAGAAAACCACTGCATGGACCCAGCCTATAGTCCCAGTGCATTGGGAGGCTGAGGATCATTTTTTGTTTGTTTGTTTTTGAGTTGGAGTCTCACTCTGTCGCCCAGACTGGAGTGCAAT
>NW_007113929.1:0-484 GCF_000164805.1 Carlito syrichta | reverse complement strand
TTGTGGATGAGGTGTGCCCCTCCCTCTCCTAGCAGTTTCCCTTAACTGCCAATCCCACCCCAACTCCCCTGGCAGTTTGAACTACAGGAACTTTTGAGAGGCAGTATGGTGGGTTAGAGGCTAAACAAACTTAGATTAAGTAATTTTGCATTTTGGAGCCTCAGTTTCCTCATCTGCAAATAGGAGACAGTAATAACTACATCTCCTAGAGGGTTTCTGTGAAATTTAAGTGGGATAATTAAATAAAGTCTCTCTCTGCTCTCTCCTAGAGAAAACATGTGTTTGATAGCATTTCTTCTTTAGAAAAAAAATTTACATTACTGCATCAACAAAGCAATGCTAGTGTTAGAGCAGTCCAGGATGTAGAAATTGACTGATTCTGTAGAATTAACATAGGACGTTTTAAAAAATATGATTCCAACTAAAGATCAATGCTCTATTACCAGATATGACTCTTTCCTTTCTTTTTTTTTTTTTTTTTTTT
>NW_007113928.1:0-484 GCF_000164805.1 Carlito syrichta | reverse complement strand
TCCCGCTCGCTGGTACTCGCTTCCCCCGGATGTCCGCCAGGCCCACCCGCTCGCTTGGCTTGGGGCGCCGCTCAAACGTCACCGTGTCGGGGAGCTCCTCCCCACCCGTATTCCCTAAAATTGCTATTGCCAGCCGCGTGCAGTGGCTCACGCCCGTAATCCCAGCACTTTGGGAGGCGGGTGCGGAAGGACCGCTCGAGGCCAGGAGTTCGCGACCAGCCTGGGCACTACAGCAAGATCCGGGCAATGCCAAAACATTAAAAATCCAGCCGGGCCTGGTGGCACGCGCCTCCACCCCCAGCCACTCGGGAGGCTGAGGCGGAACGATCGCCTGAGCCCAGGAGTTCGAGGCCGTGGTGAGCCAGGATCGAGCCACTGCACTGCAGCCTGGCTGACAGAGTGAGACCCTGCCTCTTAAAAAAAAAAGAAGAAGAAGCCGGGCTGGGTGGCTCAGCCTGTCATCCCGCGCTTTGGGAGGCTGAGG
>NW_007113927.1:0-485 GCF_000164805.1 Carlito syrichta | reverse complement strand
GAATGGAAGGAAGAGAAATGGAGTGGAATGGAATGCAATGGAGTAGAGTGAAACCAACAGGAATGGAATGGAATGAGATGGAATGGATTGGGCGGAATGGAGAGGATTGGAAAGAAATGGAAAGGAGATGAATGAAATGGAATGGAATGAAATTGAGTGGAATGGAAGGGAATGGAAAGGAATGGAGTGGAGGAGATTGGAGCAGAAAGGAAAGGAAAGCAATATAATAGAATACAGAGGATTGGAATGGAAAGGAATAGAATAGAATCGAGATGAATCGAATGGAATGGAGTGGACTGGAGTGGAAAGTAATTTAATGGAGAGGAACGGAATGGAATGCACAGGAATGGAATGGAATGCAGGGCAATGGAAAGGAATGGAGAGATATGCAATGGAGAGGAATGGAATGGAAAGGAATGTAGAGGAATGCAATGGAAAGGAATGCAATAAAATGGAATGGAGAGGAATGGAATAGAATGGAAAGG
>NW_007113926.1:0-485 GCF_000164805.1 Carlito syrichta | reverse complement strand
CAGGCCCCTCCCTCCGTCCCGCCTGAGCTGAAATGCCGGGCGAGGAGCAAAACCAAAACGCAACGAGAGAGCTGCAGGCGGTGGGCGATCGGGCCGAGGACCCCGGCTTAGCAAGTGGACGCTTTTCGAATAAAACCATGAGGAAGGGGGACCCCGAAACTCACTGGCAACCAGAAGGGTCTGGAGGTGGATGCGTCCAAGGGGAACACCCGCGGGGGCACCGGCTGTCAGCGCGCAACTCTGTTCCCGGCTCCCACGCCCGCCCGCCCCAGACCTGGGGTCTCCCCGCCCCACCAAACGAGCCATCGTTTTGGGGGTGCTGTGTGGTGTGGTTTGATTACCCTTTTCTTCTTCTCTCTCTGTCTCCCCGTCTCTCCTTCTCTGCCTCTGTCTGTCTCTCTCTCTCCATCTCTCTGCCTCTCTCTCTCCATCTCTCTGTCTCTCTCTCTCTCTCTCTCTCTCTCTCTCTCTCTCTCTCTCTCTCT
>NW_007113925.1:0-485 GCF_000164805.1 Carlito syrichta | reverse complement strand
GCTTTCTCCCCTCCCACCCGTGCACCCCTCTCCCGGCTCCCCTGGCTCCCACCTCCATCCCACTCCTCGGAGCCCGTCCCCTCATGGAGGCCCCCCACCTTAAGCTTTGTGAATTTTCCGAACAAGCACTGACAGGAGTCCTGCTCTCTCTTCGCCACAGCAACCCCTTGGCAGCCTGAGGCAGTGTGGCCCCCCTCCTCTGAGACCCTCCCACGCTCCCTGGTCCCAGTGGCTCCAGGATCCCCTCCACCCCTCCGGCCACGTCTCCTTTCACTGCCCCCAGGGTCCTCATGTCCCCTGCTGACAGTTCCCGAAATCTGTCTCCCGCCCAGACGCCTCGTCTGAACACAGGCCCACACGCCCCGCAGCCCCCTCTCCGTCTCCACCGCACGTCCCACAGAAGGCTTCGACTCAAAATGTCCAACGCCGAGCTGGGGTCCACTCCCCCCCCCCCACGCAGTGGCACCTCCGCACCCGCAGCCAGC
>NW_007113924.1:0-485 GCF_000164805.1 Carlito syrichta | reverse complement strand
TCAGCCTGGGCAACTCGTCAAGGCTTCATCTCTACAATAAATTTAAAAATTAATGGGGCTCTGGTGGCCATGAGTGTGCCAGTGCATTTCAATAATCCTCTAATCAGATTATCAATTGAGTTTGATACTGATATACAAATAGCTGTTTATATTCTGAGGAGAACAAATTGTTTTGCAAACAATATTTAAATGGGAAATCCATAAAAATTTGAAAGATGTTATTATCCATAATAAGGACTTGAAAAGTAGCCAGTCTCGGAGGCTCAGCCTGTAATCCCGTGCCTTGGGAGGCTGAGGTGAGTAAATTGCCTGACCCCGCGGGTTCGATACCCACCTGGGCAACTTGGTGAGACCTCATCTCTACAACAAATCAAAAAATTAGCTGGACTTGGTAGCGCGCGCCTCTAGTTCCGGATACTTGGAAGGCTGAGGGAGAAGGAACACCGGAGCCCAGCAGGTCGAGACTGTGGTGGCTGGTAGCAGCC
>NW_007113923.1:0-485 GCF_000164805.1 Carlito syrichta | reverse complement strand
CCACCACGCCCCGCTAATTTTTTTTAACTGTAGAGATGAGGTCTTGCCCAGGTGCCCAGGCTGGTCTTGAACCCGTGGGCTCAGGCAATCTTTTCACCTCAGCCTCCCAACGTGCTGGGATTATAAGCATGAGCCACCATGCCCGGGCCATTTGTACATTTTTTAATTTAAGTAACTCCACAATGGATGGGGGGGAGGCATTCACAACATGAGCCTGTTTGGCTGCAGCTAAATAATTCACATGTCCCTTGGCTTCTGTGGCACTGCTCCCGTTATTATTAATAATGAATGTGTCAGGCCTCAGACAGAAATACCCGGAATAAAGAAATACGCAAAGAGCTCCTACTACTGAAACGAAAAAGACGCCAGTCAAATGAAAAGCAGGCAAAAAATATAAACAGGCTGTTTTGGATTTTGTTGCTGTTGTTGTTTTCTGAGTCGGAGTCTCACTCCGTCACCCAGACTGGAGTGCAGTGGCCCTGCTG
>NW_007113922.1:0-485 GCF_000164805.1 Carlito syrichta | reverse complement strand
GTCTTGCCAAGTTGCCCAGGCTGGTCTCAAACCCGTGGGCTCAGGCAGTCCTCTCACCTCTGCCTCCCAAAGTGCTGGGATTACAGGCATGAGCCACCACTCCTGGCCTATTGGAGCCTTCTCTTTTATTTTTTATTTTTTGCATTATCTCATTTATGTATTTATTCATTTATTTTAGTTTTTAATTTTAAAGATATGGGGCATTCTCAACAATTACTTTATTTTATTTTTTGAGTTGGGGTCTTACCCTGTCTCCCAAACTGGAGTACAGTGGCACAGTCACAGCTTACCACAGCCTCCACCTCCTGGGCTCAGGCGATCCTTCTACCTCAGCCTCCCAAGCAGCTGGGACAACAGGCACGCACCACCACGCCTGGCTAACTTTGACTGTTCTTAAAACTGTCTACAAAGAAAGCTGATGAACAATTTTCTTTTTTTTTTTTTTGAGTTGGAGTCTCACTTGGTCGCCCAGACTGGAGTGCAGT
>NW_007113921.1:0-485 GCF_000164805.1 Carlito syrichta | reverse complement strand
TTTGAGAAGTGTTGCTGGATCTGGTTTGCAAGAATCTTATTGAGAATTTTTGCATCTGTGTTCATGAGGGATATTGGCTCATGGCTCTCTTTCTTTGTTGGACCTTTACCCTGTTTGGGGATCAAGTGACGTTACCTTCATAAAATTATTTGGAGAGAGCTCTGTTTTTCTCAGTTGTCTGGAATACTTTCAAAAGGATTAGTGTCAGCTCCTCCTTGTATGTTTTGTAGAATTCTGCTGGAAAGCTTTCTGGTCGAGGGCAAAATTTCTCATAAATAAATTCTGAGTTTTTGGTACCCCCTCACAGATGGTTTTGTTTTGTTTTGTTGTATAAAAGAAAAATAGCACAGAAATAGGGCAATATTGGGAAAAATAGAATCAAAGAGATATTTTAGAAGATGAAAAAATGACAGCATGTTGATGTGCTGATAGGAAAATTTCTTTAAAAAAGGGAACATTGATATCCCTGCAAATACGAGGAGGCA
>NW_007113920.1:0-485 GCF_000164805.1 Carlito syrichta | reverse complement strand
TTGAGGGTTATTTAAAGAAGGGGGGGCGAGCGAAGGGGTTGGAAGCGGAGTGATTCCCCACCCCTGCTCCATCTAGCTCTTTCCAGTGCAGCCACCGCCGCCGCCCAGGAGCCCTCGTCCCCTTCCTCGTCCCCGTCCTCGTCCCCCTCCTCGTTCCCGCTCCAAGGCCATGGAGCCGGACACCGCCGCAGTGGCAGCCACCGTGGCAGCCGCTGATGCGACCGCCAAAATCGTGGTCATAGAGGACGAGCAGCCGGGGCCGTCCACCTCTAAGGAGGAGGGAGCGGTCGCCGCGGCCACCGAAGCCACCGCGGCCACGGAGAAGGGCGAGAAGAAGAAGGAGGTAAATAGGAAGGGGGTGTGTGTGTGGTGGACAGATCTCGTGCCTGGCCTCTCGTGCCTGGCCCCTGGGAGGGCCCCGAACCCTGACCTTTCGGCGCCGACAGGTACCCGCGGACCTCTGCGGGGATGGGGGCGGCGGGCGC
>NW_007113919.1:0-485 GCF_000164805.1 Carlito syrichta | reverse complement strand
GTCCAGTGTAATGACCGTCGTTAACCGCCACCTTGAAATCACAAACTTCAGCAATCCTCCCACCTCAGCCTCGGAGTATTATTCTGATTCGGAGTCCTCCTCTGTCACCCAGGCTGGAGTGCAGGGGCTTGCACTCAGCCACCATGGCCTCCACTAGCTGTTCTCCAGTGATTCTCCCCCATGGCCTCTTGAGAGGCCGGCACAAAATGTCTGTTCCAACAATCTTGGCTAATTTTTTTGGCTTCCTGTAGAGACGAGATCTGAACAAGTTGCCCAGGCTGGATTCGAACAGGGGGGCTTGGGCCATCCTTTTACCGTGGCCTCCCAAAGCACCAGGGTGACAGGCATGAGCCACCACACATGGCCTACACACCCCTCTCAGGGCTCAACCGGGATGCCCGCTCCCTTCATATGATCCAGGACCCTGGAGAGAGCAGATGGAGTTTACTGCTGAGCCTGACCCAGGGGAGTGCCTGGTGCAAGGG
>NW_007113918.1:4012-4459 GCF_000164805.1 Carlito syrichta | reverse complement strand
TGGGGGGCGGCATGTCTCCCCAAGGATCTCTCCTCAAGCTCACCAAGAAATACACCACACTGGAGACGGGATCTCTGCAAAGGACAAGCTCTTTAGGTCAGGCCTTGGCTGCGACTGGCCTCCTGAGAAGTCGGAGACTTTGGCTGAGTGCGGTGGCTCACACCTGTCCTCCCAGCACTTTGGGAGGCCGAGGCAGGAGGATCCCTTGAGCCCAGGAGGTCAAGGCCGCAGTGAGCTATGATCGTGCCCCTGCTTTTCAGCCTGGACCACAGAAGGAGACCCCGTCTCAAACTGAAAGAGAAGGCTGGGCATGGTGGCTCAACCTGTAGTTCCCAGTACTTTGGGAGGCTGAGGCGAGAGGATTGCCTGAGGCCATGGGTTTGAGACCAGCCCGGGCAACTTAGCAGGACCTCGTCTCTACAATAAAAAAAAAAATAGCCAGGCATG
>NW_007113918.1:1283-3113 GCF_000164805.1 Carlito syrichta | reverse complement strand
AAAAAAAAAAATAGCTCTTCGTAAACGTTTTCTGGGGTTTTTTTGAGTTGGTGTCTCACTCCGTCGCCCAGGCTGGAGTGCTGTGGCATGCTCACGGCCACCCCGACATCGACCTGCTAGACTCAGGGGATCCTTCCGCCTCAGCTTTTCAAGTAGCTGGAGCTACAGGTGCGCTCTACCACACCCGGCTAAGTTTTAAAAAATTTTTATTGTAGAGACAAGATCTTGCCAAGTTGCCCAGGCTGGTCTCAAACCCACAGGCTCAGGCAGTCCACTCTCCTCAGCCTCCCAAAGTGCTGGGATGACAGGCTTAGTCACTGAGCCCGGCCTGTAAAAGTTTTTAAAAGCTGCCGGGAGCGGTAATCCCACCTGTAATCCCAGCACTTTGGGAGGCTGAGGCAGGAGGATCGCTTGAGCTGGGAGTTCCAGACCAGTCTATGACAAGCCCCATCTCTTCAAAAAATAAGAAAACGAGGGTGGTGTGGTGGCCCCTGCCTGTAATCTGTAGCCTCCGGGGCCTCAGCAGGGCGGCGGGTGCTGGGATGGATGTCTTGTGGGTCCGTGAGGTCCGCTAACTCGGGGGTCTCCCCTGGTGGTGACAGTGACATCACCGGGCAGTGTCTGGGGACATGTGTGGGTGGTCACGCCTGGAGGCAAGGAGGCCAGGGACGCGGCTCACCCTGCAAGGCCTGGACGCCCCAGGGAGTGACCCGGCCCGGCACCCACAGACCAGGAGACCCTGTGTCAAGGCCCAGGGTGGAGGCCCCCAAGCTCACCGAGATGTGCTCCCGGGGCTCAGGCCCTGCAGGCTGGGTAAGAGGCGGCTTCTGGAAGGAGCCAGTGCAGGAGGGAGGCGCCCGAGAGGCCCCCAGAGACCAGGACCGGGGCTGCAGGGGCGCCTGGCCGCGACGCCCCTGGGTCCAGGGAGAGAAACTGGAGACAGCTCACGGGGGCGGCTTCTGCATCAATAGTTAATGGGGAAAGCGACACTCGATCTCCGAGGGCTCGGGCCTCGGGGCACCTGCGGGTGGACTCTGGCCAACCCAGGGGCCATGGGCCCATCCCCATATGAGGCCGAACTCAGAGGCGGGTGGTCTGTCCCCAGGCAGTGGCCCCATGCCTCCCCACGAGGGGACGGGCTGAGGGGCAGCTCACGCCTGTGATCCCAGCACTTTGGGAGGCTGAGGCAGGACGATTGCTTGAGGCTAGGTGTTCGAGACCAGCCTGGACAAGAAAGCGAGACTCAGGCTCTATCAAAAAAAAATTTTTTTAGACGGGCTGGGTGGCTCAGCCTGTAATACCACCCCTTTGGGAGGCTGAGGTGAGTGGATTGCCTGAGCCCGCGGGTTCGAGACCCGCCTGGGCAGGCGAGACCTCATCTCTACAATAAATTTTTAAAAAATTAGCTGGGTGTGGTAGTGCATGCCTGTAATTCCGGCTACTCGGAAGGCTGAGGCGGAAGGATCGCCGGAGCCCAGCAGGCCAAGGCTGCGGTGGCCGGGAGCGGCCACTGCCCTCCAGTCTGGGAGAGAGTGAGACTCCAACTCAAAAAAATATATATATATATATTTTTTAAGCCGGGCTCGGTGGCTCAGCCTGTAATCCCACGCCTTTGAGAGGCTGAGGTGAGTGCATTGCCTGAGCCCGCAGGTTCGAGACCCGCCTGGGCAGTGAGACCTCATCTCTGCAATAAATCAAAAAATCAGACAGGCGTGGTAGCGCGCGCCTGTAGTTCCAGCTACTCGGAAGGCTGAGGTGGAAGAACCGCCAAAGCCCAGCAGGTCGAGGCTGCGGTGGCCGGGAGCGGCCGCTGCACTCCAGTCTGGGTGA
>NW_007113918.1:0-485 GCF_000164805.1 Carlito syrichta | reverse complement strand
CGAACCCGTGGGCTCAGGCAGTCCACTCACCTTGGCCTCCCAAAGCGCTGGGATTACAGGCTGAGCCACCGAGCCCAGCCTCTTTTAACTTTTTGTAGAGATGAGGTCTCACTATGTTGCCTAGGCTGGTCTCAAACCACTGAGCTCAAGAGATCCTCCTACTTTCGGCCTCCAGAGTAGCTGGGGTTACAGGCCTGGCTAATTTTTTAATTTTTGTAGGGAGTACCTCACTGTGTTACCGAGGTTGGTCTCGACTTCCTGGGCCCAGTCAATCCTCCTGCCTCAGCCTCCCAAAGTGCTGGAATTACAGATGCCACCACACTTGGTTAATTTTTTTTTTTTGGTAGAGACAGAGTCTCGCTATGCTGCCCAGGCTGGTCTCGAACCCCTGGGTTCAACAGATTCTCTGGCCTCAGCCTCCCCAAGTGCTGGGATGACAGAGTGAGCAGCTGCAGCACCCCTATTTTTTTTTTTTTTTGAGTTGC
>NW_007113917.1:0-485 GCF_000164805.1 Carlito syrichta | reverse complement strand
TCACCTCAGCCTCCCAAAGGCGCGGGATGACAGGCTGAGCCACCAAGCCCGGCTACAAATCTTTTTTTATCATCTTTTTTCTTTGAGCGAGGAGCCCAATAAAGTCCACACACTGAATTTGCTTAACCCGTCATGCAAGCGTCTTTTATTCCTTGGATTCTCCTCCTCCGTTCTTGGTTTTCCTTTTGCTGTTGTTGAGGAAGCCGGGCCTTCTGTTCTGCAGTTTCTCCTGGTCTGTTGTCAGTTGTAGGTGCCTCTGCACTCTGTGTTTCCTGACATTGGCAGCAGTGCCTAAAGGCTTGAAGAAGGGAGTTTAAAAACTTGAAAGCAGGCCAGGCTCGGTGGCTCAGTTTATAATCCCAGCACTTTAGGAGGCCGAGGCAAGTAGATTGCCTGAGCCCATGGGTTTAAGACCCACCCGGCGAGACCTCGTCTCTACAGTAAATCAAAAATTAGCTGGGCGTGGTAGCACGCACCTGTAGTTC
>NW_007113916.1:0-485 GCF_000164805.1 Carlito syrichta | reverse complement strand
TGGCCGGGCCCTCCGGGCCACGGGCTGTGTGGCTTTGAAGTCTGCAGTCCAGCGGCACCAGGGACAGCCAGCCCAGCTCCCAGGCCACACAGGCCACCCTTGCTGCTTATGGTGTCTCACTCAGTCTTCGCCGCGATGCAAGGAGGTAGAAACTGTCGTCCCACTTATAGGCACAGAAAGTTGAGACCACCAGTGAAGGTCCCCAGCCCCGTGAGGAGTGGGCCTTATGCTCCTGGGGTGGCGATATGGGGGTCACTGCCATGTACCCTTGAAGGTCCCCCCTACCCTCTAGCTGGCATAAGAGAGTTGAGGTCGTGCCTTTGGGTTCAGGACCTGCCCCCTCCCTGCTGTGTGACTTTGGGAAGCCCTTCAGCCTCTCTGAATCTGTTTTCTCATCCATCAAGTGGGGATAAGCAGAGGATTGTTTTTTTTTTTTTTTTTAATTGGAGTCTCTGTTGCCCAGACTGGAGCGCAGGGGCCCCTCC
>NW_007113915.1:3890-6613 GCF_000164805.1 Carlito syrichta | reverse complement strand
AAAAGTTCAATCTGAGAGACCACCAAGAGTCAATTCCAATGAAAGTTCAAGAGGGTCTTTATTTGCAAGCTTGAGCCTGGACCTCTGTCGACAACTGACGCAGTGGAGTACACCCAGAGGCCCCTATTTCTTTAAGCAGACACCTTTTATCATGGTTACACAAAGGGAGGAGGAGTTTGGGGGAACTTTTTAGTCTTGTTACCATTTAATTGGTAGTAACCTCTGGTGGTCAGCTCAATCTTGGAGGATTGTCTAGTTTGACTCGGGTTGACCTTGGTTCACTAGCTGGGGAAGTTGCAGAGACCTTTGGAAACTTTAGGTGATTTTCCTCTGGCACCAGATTTGTTGTTGCTAAGGAGAAAGTGGGTCAAGGGAAGGGGTTGAAGCTTGAACTGGAGCTTTGCAGTTTTTCCCATAACTGAAACTTTAAACAGCTACAGGTTATGTTTTAAAATAGAGAACTAAAATGGCTGTGCTATTGTCCACAAGCCGATTACATATTTATTGAGTTATAGCAGGCTCTTTACCTAAGTTTATGGTATACTCTGTTATGACCCTCTCAGTTTGGTCCTCATATGTTATGGGTACTCCAGTGACTGCCACTCCTCAGTAATGGGTGCATGATTTCTGGCAATATTCTCTGATGGATGCTCCAGTACCTGTCTCTACTCTGTGATGAGTGACTCAGTGACTGTCTCTCCTCTTTGTTTCATACATTATTAACTGGTCCTCCTTTGTGATCAGAGCACCAATGACTGGATATCGTGTCTATTTGGTGCTCCAGTGACTGGCCCTCAAGTATTATGGGTAATCCAGAGAATCCCTCCACTGTGATGGATGTCCCTGTGACTGGTCTTTTCTGTGATGGGTGCCCCATGACTGGCACTCCTCTATAATGAATATCCCAGTGGCAGGCTGTAATCTGTGATGATTGCCTCAGTGACTAGCCCTCCTCTGTGATGGGTGTCCCTGAGATGGGTTCTCATCTATGAATTGTGCCTCACTATCTACCTGTGTTCTCCAATGTATGTTCCAGTGACTAGAATTCTTTTCGAGAGATGTCCCTGTGACAAGTCCACTTCTATGATAGGTTCCCAAGTGAATGGCCATCTTCTGTTGTTGATCCCCAAGTGATTGCCCCTCAGTGATGGATGACGCAGAGACTGGCCCTTCTCTGTGATATTTGATACAGTGATTGACACTCTTCTTTGATGCCTGTCACAGCGATTGGTCTTCCTCTTTATTGGATACTCCAATGACTGGTTTGCCTCTGTGAATGATGATCTAGTTACTGGTTCTCTTCTTTTATGACTCTCATATAGACTGATCCTCCTCTTTGATGGGAGCTTTTGTGAATACACATCCTTTGTAATGTATGCCCCAGTGACTGGCCCTTACCATGATTGCTGCCCCAGTGTCTAGTCCTGATCTGTGATGTATGCCACAATGAAAAATCCTCTTCTGTGATGTGAACCCCAGTGGCTTGCCATGATCCAGTAACTGGTCCTCACCATGTTTACTGCCCCAGTGTCCAATCTTCTGCTCTGATGTGTGCCACAGGGATAAACCCTCTTCTGTAATGTGAATTCCAGTGACTAGCCATCCTCTGTGCTAAATGCCATTTGATTGTCCCTCCTCTGTCATGGGGCCCCAGTGACTGACACTTCCTTGTTAAAAAAAATGCTCCAGTGACGTATCCTCATCTGTTAAGGGGGACACAATAGCTAGTCCTCTTCTATGGTAGGTACCTAATCTGAGTCTTTTCCATAATGTGTGTCCCAGTTACTTGTCTTCCTTGTGATGGTTGTCCCACTGCTTTCATCTCCTTCAAAGTAGATTCCCCAGTGAAAGGGCTTCCTCTGTGATTAGTGCCTCAAGGTCTGACCATGTTTTCTGATAGGTTCTACAGAGGTAAGCACCCTTCTGTGATGAGCAACCTAGTAACTGGGACCATGTTCTCTGATAGGTGCTACAGGGTAAGTAACCTTCTGTGATGGGCAACCTAGTAACTGAGTCTCCAATATTGGTGCTCCAGTGACAATCCTACTCTGTGTTGGGTGTCACAGCACATGGGCCTCCTCCATAATAGGTGCTCCATTGACTGGCCTCCTCTGTGATTGGCCCCAAGTGACTGGCCACTCTTCAGATTGGTGCTCTATTGACTAACCCTCTTGTGTAATGGGTGCCCCAGTGATTGACTCTCTTCTATAATGGGTGTCCCAGTGATAGACTGTTCTCTGTGATAAGTTCCCTAGTGTCTTATGTACCTATTTGATAATTACCACACTGAATTTTTTCTCCATTGTGATGGCTACCCCAGTTGCTGGCCCTCCTTTGTGTTAGAGGCACCAGAGATAGATTCCCTCCTAATTCTACTACAATGACAGGTCCTTATCTGTGATGTGTGCCCCAGTGATTGACCGTCTTCTGTGTAATATGTTCCAGGGACTTGTCCTCATCCGTGAAGGGTGTCCCTGTGATTGGGCCTTTTGCATGATAGGTGTTCCATTAACTGGGACTCTTCTAAATTGGGGTCCCAGTGACTGTCTCTCCTCTGTGTTTGGCCTCCAGCGAATTGAATGTCCCAGTGACTAGTACTCTTCTGTGATGGGTATTCCAATAACTGAGCCTCCTGCATAATTGGTGTCGCATTGACTAGCACTCCTCTGTGATGAGTATCTTTGTCTCTGTTTCTTCTCTATGGTGGGTGTTCCAGTGACTCT
>NW_007113915.1:1395-3099 GCF_000164805.1 Carlito syrichta | reverse complement strand
TGGTTTCCTTAGTGAGCGGCCCTTCACCATGTAAGGTGTTTCCTTGACAGATCGTCATCTGTTATTAGTGCCTCAATTACAAGCCCTTCCCTGTATGTGTGATCCAGAGACTGTCCCTCCTCTGTAATGGGTGCCCCAGTGACTTGGCCTCCTATGTGATCAGGAATCCAGTGACTGCTTCTACTCAATAATCAATGCCACATTGACTGACCCTCATATGTGATGAGTGTACCAGGAACTGGCTTTCTCTCTTATTGATGCCTCAGTGACTAGCCCTCTATGGTTATAGGTGTCTCAATGATTGGACTCCTCAATGATTGGAATCCCAGTGAATTGCTCTCTTCTGTGACTGGTGTCCCAGTAACAGACTTTCTTCAGTGATGGTGGCCTCAGCGATTAGCATTCTTCTATCATGGGTGTCCCAGTGAATGATCCTCATCCATAATGGGTGTCCCAGGGACTGGTCCTTTTCTGCTTTGGAAGTTCCAGTGACTGGACTTCCTCCATAATTAATGCCCCAGGTACTAGCCCGTTTCTGTGATGGGTGTCCCTCTGACTGACCCTCCTCCTAAATGTTTGCTGCATTAATTCTCTTTTCTCTCTGATGGCTGCCCCAGTGATTGGCACTCTTCTGTGACAAGTGGCCCAATAATTTGTCCTTCTCTATTATCAATGCCCCAGTGTTTGTCTCTTATCTGTGTTGCATGTCCATTTCTTGTTGTCTTCTGTGATGGGTGCCACAGTTACTGTCCCTCTGCTGTGATTGATGTACCAGTGACAAGCCCTTTTCTGTGATGGTGTCTCAGTGGCTGGCCCTCTTCTATGCTGGTGTCTCATGGCTTGGTCTCCTCTGTGATGTTACCCAGGTGACCAGTCCTCCTCTGTGGTGAGTGCCCTGGCTACAATGTCTTCTCCTAATGGGTTCCCTGTGACTGGCTCTTCTCTGTGCTGTGTGCCTCTGTTACTAGCCCTTCACTGTGATAGGTGCCTCAGTGACTGTGTCTTCTCTGTGATGGGTGCCCAGGTGACTTACCTTCATCCAGACTAACCCTCTTCTGTAATGGGTTCCCCGGTGACTTGTTCATTTCTGTAATGAATGTTCAAGTGACCAACTTTCCTCTATGACAGTTGCCCTAGTCACTGGACCTCTTCCATACTGGTACCCCTCTGATTTGTCCTTGTCTGAGATGGCAGCCTCAGGGACTGAGTCACCTTCAAAATTGGTGCCTCTGTTACAGGTATTCCTTCATTATTTGTACTCTAATGACTGGTTCTCTTCTGTGACTGATGCTTCAGACACTAACCCTTCACCATAATGTTTGCACCTGTGACTAACCCTTCCCTGTGTAGTTTTCCCCAATGACTGGCCCTCATCCAAAATGAATTCCATAGTGACATACCTTCCTTTGTTGTGGGTGCCAGAATGACAAGCCTGCATCTCATTGGGTGCACCAGTGACTAGCCCTCCTATGTGAGGGGTGCCACCTTGACTTGTGTGACTCTGTTAAGTGTACCTCATTGAGAATCACTTCTCTGTTATGGGTGCCCCTGTAACTGCTGTGACTGTTCTGCTGAGATGTGCCCCAGTGACTAGCCCTCCTTTGTGCAAATGCCTCAGTGACTGATTCTTCTATATGATCAGTGCCCCAAATGACTACCTTTCCTCTGTTATTAGTGACATAGCTACAGGTGCTCCTTCCTAAT
>NW_007113915.1:0-486 GCF_000164805.1 Carlito syrichta | reverse complement strand
CGAGGCTGCGGTGGCCGGAAGCGGCCACTGCACTCCATTCTGGGCAACTGAGTGAGACTCCAACTCAAAAAAAAAAAGAGTACATCACAGACTCTCCTTTGTGATTGGACACCCAGTAACTGGTCCTTCTCCATAATGGGTGCCCAATTGACAGCTCCTCCTTCATTATAGTTACCCAATGATTGTGCCTCTTCTGTGATTTTTCCCAAAGTGTCTGGCCATCCACCCGAATGGTTGCCCCAGTGAATAACTGTCTTCTGTCAAGTTTGTCCTGATGACTAGTCCTTCTCCATGATAGTCACCACAGTGATGGGTCCTCCTATGTTATAGGCGTCACAAGACTAAACCTTTTATGTGTTGGGTTTGCCAGTAACTAGCACTCCTCTGTGAGGTGTGCAGTCATAACTGGTCTGTCTCTGAGATGAGTGACCTAGTGACTCGCCATCCCCTCTTATGGGTGCCCAGTAACAAGCCCTCCTCTGTGAT
>NW_007113914.1:0-486 GCF_000164805.1 Carlito syrichta | reverse complement strand
GGAGGAAGCCCGGGGGGCCGCTCGCGAGACTTTCTCTGCGGGTCGGGTCCGAAAGGTGGGGTGCCGCGCGGTGGCCGCGCTCGGGAGCTGCGTTCTGCCCGCCCTCCCCCCGGGGGAGGGCCGGTCCGGAACTTTAGGGACACAGGTGGTTGGGCCGAGTCCTGCGCTCGCGCGCTCGCTCGCTCGCTCGTATGTGCATGTGTGTGGTGCTTCTGCCAAGGGAGGGGGGCATGTGCAGGTGGGTGGGTGGGAGTTTAAAGGGAAGGGACATTGAGTCCAGACTCAGGCAGCCAGGGGCTTGGTCTCTGCTCTGCCACCCGCAGCCGTGTGACCTTGACACGTCACTCCTGCTGCAGCTTCCTCGTCCTTAAATCCGAGATCCCTCCAGATCTAACTTTCTCTCATTTTTCTTGCACCGATTTTAGGGAGTTGGCCTTTCCAGGCTGGGTGCTGGCTGCCAGGTGGCTACAAGCACAGGGAAGATGT
>NW_007113913.1:0-486 GCF_000164805.1 Carlito syrichta | reverse complement strand
GGGGCGGCTGCAGCCCGGCCCTCTCCTGCCCCCCCCCCTCGCCTCCCCCCCCCCAGCCCCCCGTGGCCGCTGGCGCCGTGATTGACGCGGTAATTGGCGCGCGCAGGCACCGAGCTAATTGAGGTCAGGCGGCAGATTGCAGTGGCCGCGTCGCGCAGCGGCGGGTGGGGGCTGCGCGTCCCTCCCCCTCCAGAGCCTGGTTGAGCGGGGAGGCCCCTCCCCTCCTTTTTCTGTGGGGAGGGCGCTCTCCAGGGGCAGGTGTCCTGGGGATGGGAGACTCCAGGCAGGGGGACAGAGGGGGCAAGGAGACGCCCCCAGGCCGGTTGAACCCCTCCTGGTGTCTGAACTCCTTGGGGTTGGGGTCTGGGAAATAGCCCACAGTCTGTCCTTGTCGGGCTCAGTAGATGGGGGGTGTCTTGACCAGTAATTTCTCCTCCTAGGGCTCACTAGTTTACTCATTCATTCATTCATTCATTCATTCATCAG
>NW_007113912.1:0-486 GCF_000164805.1 Carlito syrichta | reverse complement strand
GTCGCCGTCCGCCCGCCCGCCCCTTCCAGGGGGCCAGGCATCCCGCGCGAAGGGCGTCGGGGGCGCCCAGGGCCCGCAGCGAGTTTAGACACGAGCGCCCGGGCGTCGTGGGCCTCCAGCGCGACTGCCAGCGCCCTGGGCGCGCCTGGGTCGGGCCTCCACCAGCCTTTCTCGCCCTGAGCTCCTCTCCAGAACAGCTGTCCTGCTGCCGAATTTTGCTTCTGTGCGGGTCTTCCCGGTGAGGCCAAGGCCAGGAGCACGTTTCTTCCGAAAAAGGTAGACGCTTGGCTACACCTTGAGCCCATCAACGTGAGATTCTCTCCCCCCGCCCCCAGCTTTCACGAATCCCCAAAGCTTCTACAGTGCCCGGGCACAGGGACTCGGCCTTGGACGCTGGTCCCTTTTACTTTCAGATCCTGGTGGGGGACCCTGCCCTGGAACCTTGTGGACGGGGGTTCCGGGCCTGGGTGCGGAGTCCCGAAAGGG
>NW_007113911.1:0-486 GCF_000164805.1 Carlito syrichta | reverse complement strand
GAAAGAAAGAAAGAAAGAAAGAAAGAAAGAAAGAAAGAAAGAAAGAAAGACAGAAAAAGAGAAAAGGAAATCCCTGAAGCTATTATAGCTATGCCTGCCAGCAGGCATGCAAACCCAGCACTTTTTGTAAAACACCTTTTTATCTTGTGTTGAAAATGCAGCTCTTATGGGAGTTCAGGATTGCCACAAGAAAGACATACCTGTAGATTCTAATATGATCAGAGAAAAAGCAAAATCATATTATATCTTAAAGTAAAAGGAAGGTAAATGATCTAAAGCTGGAGAATTTAATGCCAGCAAAGGATGGTTTGATAATTACAGAAAGAGGCTTGGCTTAAAAAACGTCAAGATAACAGGAGACACAGCTTCTGCCAACCAAGAGGCAGCAGCAGAATTCCTGGACACCATTAAGAAAATCACTAGCCAGGCTCGGTGGCTCAGCCTGTAATCCCGCGCCTTTGGGAGGTTGAGGTGAGTGGATTGCTT
>NW_007113910.1:0-487 GCF_000164805.1 Carlito syrichta | reverse complement strand
TTTTTTTTTTTTTTTTTTGAGTTGGAGTCTCACTCTTTGTTGCCCAGGCTGGAGTGTAGTGGCATGCTCACGGCCACAGCAGCCTCAATCTGCTGAGCTTAGATGATCCTTTTGTCTCAACCTTCCAGGTAGCTGGAACTACTGACACACACCACCATGCCTGGCTAGTTTTTTGTGATTTATTGTAGAGCCGAGGTCTCACCAAGTTGCGCAGGCTGGTCTCGAACCTCCTGTAATTTCAATATTTTGGGAGACTGAGGAGAGAGAACTACCTGAGCCCTGGGGTTTGAGATCATCCTGGGCAACTTGGCGAGACTTTGTCTCTACAATAAATCAAAAATTAGCCAGGCGTGGTGGCATGCACCTATAGTTCCAGCTACATGGAAGACTCAGGAGGAAGTATCGCCTAAGTCTAGCAGGTAGAGGCTGTGTTAGCTGTGAGCATGCCACTTCACTCCAGCCTGGGCAATAGAGTGAAACTCCAACT
>NW_007113909.1:0-487 GCF_000164805.1 Carlito syrichta | reverse complement strand
CTGGCCCAGGTGGGCCATCATTAATAAATTTAAAAAACAATAAATGCTGGCCCAGGTGCAGAAAAAAGGATACACTTCTATACTGTTGGTGGGAGTGCAAACTAGTCAAACTCCTATGGAAAATAGTGTGATGATATCTAAAGTAATTAGAAACTGACCTTCCATACTATCTAGAAATCCACCTCCTGGGGACTTACCTGGAAGAACACAAATCATTCTACACAAAAGACACCTGCACATGTGTGTTTATTGCCACACTCTTCATAATAGCGAAAACATGGAACCAACCCCACTGCCTGCCGAAAGTAGACTAGATAAAGAAAATGTGATACATATACACAATGGAATATTATGCAGCCATAAAGATGGACAAAATCGTGAATTTCTCAGCAAGTTGGATGGAATTGGAGATAATCATTCTTAGTGGACTATCACAGAAACAAAGAACTGGATATATGTTCTCACTCTTTTTTTTTTTTTTTTTTTT
>NW_007113908.1:0-487 GCF_000164805.1 Carlito syrichta | reverse complement strand
GCCCCGCGCCCGGGCCCCCTGGGAACCTGCCCCGCCATGGAGAGGGGCTGCCGCTGAGGTGGGAAGCTGTGACAGGACTGGAGGCCAGGCCTCCTCCTCCGGTAAGCCCTTCTGGATTGGCCGTGGCTTTGACTCAGGCGCCCCTCTGGAACATTCCACACCCCACCCTCCCGGTGCAGCCACGAGGCACACGCAAGGCACATGCGGGCACAGGGAGCGACTCCCAGACAGCAGCCATGCAGGAGGGAGGGTGGGGTCTCCTACCTCACGTCCTCCCCATCCTCCAGCATAGACAGGCAGATTGTGCACTTTTCGTCCGTGTCCGACTCCTCGCCCTCGTCCTTCTTGCCCTTGCCATCTTGTGGTCTTCGCTGTAGGAAGCAGAGAGAGGCACACTGGCTATGGGTACAGACTCGCCTGCGGCCGTGGCCTTCACCCACGGCCTCCCCCTCCCACAGGGGGTCTGTCTCTTTTTAAGTTACTTTTT
>NW_007113907.1:0-489 GCF_000164805.1 Carlito syrichta | reverse complement strand
GGAGCGGGGGCAGACAGGGCAGGGGGTAACTAGGTCTCAGCCAGTGGGTCATTTCTCACTCTAGGGGCGGTGTCAGGTGGACTGGAGGAAGACAAGCCGGATATAGATTCAAGTCCCTTCCTTTTACAATTCTGTGACATTGGACACATGATCCGGCTTTTCTGACTTTTAGCTTCTCATCCAAATCTGCCTCCCTTAGGCCAGACAAGGTGGCTCACGCCTGTAATCCCAGCATTTTGGGAGGCCGAGGAGAGAGGATCACTTGAGGCCAGGAGTTTGAGACCAGCCTGGGAAACACTGTGAGAATGCATCTCTAAAAACAAAACTAAATATAAATATAAAAATAAAACATAAAAAAGCTGTCAGGCTGGGCTCATTGGCTCACAGCTATGATCCCAGCACTTTGGGAGACAGAGGTGAGAGGACTGCCTGAACCCACGGGTTCAATACCAGCCTGGGCAACTTGGCGAGACCTCATCTCTACAATAG
>NW_007113906.1:0-487 GCF_000164805.1 Carlito syrichta | reverse complement strand
GTCTCCCGTGGCCCCAGCCCCGTGGTCCTGGGTTCCCAGGACACCCTGCCCGTGGCCACAGCCTTCACCGAGTACGTCCACGCCTACTTCCACGGCCACAGCCCCAGGTACTTGGCAGTGCACACGCCGGTGGGTATGGGGACTCCCCGGGGACTCTGGGTCGGGTCCGGCAGGGACAGCCTTCAGATGTGCTCCCCGGCCTGTCTCCTGGCGGAAGGGCCTTGAATGCGGAGCCACGCGGCCAGGCCCCGTCCTGAGGGCAGTGGGAGCCACGGAGGAGGCTTGAGCAGGGCCTGGCGTTGTGGTAGACTCCTGGAGGCGGTCGTGGGCATCCAGCTCGAGGGAGCGAGGCCAGAGGCCAGGGCCAGGAGGGGGCGGGTTAGGGGCGAGCTGAGAGGCCGGGGGCTTGGGGGTGCGGTGTCCAGCAGGAGAGACCTTGAGGCCAAGCCACAAAGAGGGGCGAATGTCAGGCCCGAAACCCAAGCTG
>NW_007113905.1:0-487 GCF_000164805.1 Carlito syrichta | reverse complement strand
TCCACTCACCTCAGCCTCCCAAAGGCGTGGGATTACAAGCTGAGCCACCGAGCCTGGCTCGCCTCTCACTTTCTTTCCTTTCTCCTAAGGTAAGGGACGGTTTCCTCCCTCCTGGAACCAGACCAGGAGCCAAGGTATGGTAGGGCTGTTATGGGATGGTATATGGGTGCTGCCCCGGGGCCCACCCCTGTGCTCTGGGGCTTTCTTAACAGCAATTTAGAAATTTGGGAAGCAGACTCTGTCTCCCTCCCCAGGCTCATTTTGTTTGCTTGGTTTTTTTTGAGATAAGATCTTACTCTGCTACCCAGGCTGGAGTGCAGTGGCACGATCATAGGTTACCATAACCTTGAATTCCAGGACTCAAGTGATCCTCCCTTCCCAGCCTCCTGAGTAGCTGGACGCCTGGCTGCTTTAAAAGTTTTTGGTACAGCCGGGTGTGGTAGCATGCGCCTGTAGTTCCAGCTACTCGGAAGGCTGAGGCGGAAGG
>NW_007113904.1:0-487 GCF_000164805.1 Carlito syrichta | reverse complement strand
CTCGCGGGAGGCTGTGTGCCCTGGGGCCGCCTCCGGTGTCCTCCCGGGGACAGGATGGGCTGACCGGAGGCGTCTCGTCTCGGGGCAGCGGCCGATCGCGTGGCCTCCGCGGACCTGGCTTGCACTTTCCCTTTTCCTGCCGGAGAGTTTCCCCAAGTTGCGTCTGCAGCCTGCGAGCCAGGCCGGTCATGTGCTCGGTGAGTGGGGCACGCGGGGGGTGCAGCCCCAGGGTGGAGGCAGGACCGTTTCAGGGCGCCGTGCGGTCCGTGGATTCGTCTGGAAGGAGGCCCCGATCCTGCCGCCGGACGTGGGGGCCCCAGGCCGGGGCTGGGGGCTGTGGGGACGCCCTCGGCCGTGTGGACGCGCCCCTGGCCGGGCCCGCGTCGTACGCCTGCTCTGCAAGACAGCGGACGGGGCCACCGTATGGGACAAAGTTGCTGAAGTCACAGCAGGAGCTCAGAGGTGGGGCTGGGCCCGGCGGGGGGGG
>NW_007113903.1:0-488 GCF_000164805.1 Carlito syrichta | reverse complement strand
ATGTTTATATACCTAACCCTGAAATGTACCCCACATCTTTATAACAAAATTTTTTTTAAAAAGAAGAGGGAGGCAGGGACTGAGGTGGCCAAAGCCAGGGATGCCCAGAGCCACTGGCAGAGGAGGACTCTCCCCTGGAGGATTCAGAGGGAGCAAGTCCCTGAGGGAAACTTGACTCCCCCTCTGGCCTCCAGAATGATGAGAGAATGAATGTTGTCTTGTCCCGCCTACTGGGTGGTAGTTCAACGCACACATGGAGAAGTGGGTTCCTGCTTGGTGCCCCTACCCACCCAGCTAATAAGAGGAAGTTGACTGTCTATCAGAGGACTGACAGATACTGGGAGAAGAGCGTGCCCGGCTAAGACACAAAGCTGTACTCTAGGGAGGGACGGATTGGGAGAACCACGGGGGACCACAGAGCTTCCCGTGGGAAGGGGATCGGGCTGCCTAACTCACTCCATGAGCTACAGAAACACAGATTCCAGCCT
>NW_007113902.1:0-488 GCF_000164805.1 Carlito syrichta | reverse complement strand
GGCGCCCAGCAGGTCGAGGCTGGGGTGGCCGGGGGCGTGCCACGACACTCCAGCCTGAGCCACGGAATGAGACCGGTCTAAAAAAAAAGGCACCACACAGAGGATGGGGAGGACACTGCGGGGCCACAAGCAGATGACACGTTCCTGGCAGTCCCTTGCTGTGGCCTGAACCTTGGGCACCCCAGAGTTCTCTGTGGAAACCTTGGCACCCACATGGGGGTCTCAGGGCCCTCTGGGAAGGGCCAGGCCATGGATTAGTGCCCTTATGAGGGAGGACCCAGAAAACCTGGAATTATCTTCTGGAGGGCGGGCCCTCGGGGTCCAGGCTTCCCCTGGACAAGTGTAAGTGTCCCTGTTGGCATCAGGGGACCAGCTGGCATTGTAGTGAGAGGCTGTGCTCAGCTTCAGGGAGTTTGTTTTGGAGATTCTTTTTTTTTTTTGAGTTGGAGTCTCACTCCGTCACCCAGACTGGAGTGCAGCGGCCGCTC
>NW_007113901.1:0-489 GCF_000164805.1 Carlito syrichta | reverse complement strand
TCTACAAAAAAAAAAAAAAAATCAGAAAATTAGCCAGGTGTGGTGTAGTGCTGTAGACCTAACTATACAGGAGGCTGAAGCAGAAGGATCACCTGAGTCCAGGAGGTAGAAGCTGTGGTGAGCCGTGATCATGCTACTGCACTCCAGCCTGAGTGACAGAGTGAGACCCTAACTTTTTTTCTTAAGTACAAAAAGTGTAAAGAAATTCATGGTGGGGGATACTGTCTCAAAAGGCTGCTGGCAGGGAAGGTGTGGTATCAATAACGGAGGACAGATTGAGGAGCACAGGGAGGGAGAGGCACCAAGTGTCTTCCCTGAAACCCAGCAGTTCAGGATGCTTTGGGGTCCAACATACCTAGGTTCAAGCTCAGACACCTCCCCCAGCTGTTAGCGCCTCGTGAGGGGATGAAATTCTAACATAAGAAAGAACCAGCCGGTCTTGGTGGCTCAGCCTGTAATCCCGCGCCTTGGGAGGCTGAGGTGAGTGGA
>NW_007113900.1:0-489 GCF_000164805.1 Carlito syrichta | reverse complement strand
CCTAGGGTTGAGGTCGCTTTCTTCCAAACTCCTGTTACTGTTGATATTTTGACTTCTACCCTTGAATCACAAATGCTCTTAATGGCATCTAGAATGGTGACTTCTTTCCAGAAGGTTTTCAATTTATTTTGCCCAGATTCGTCAGAGGAATTTACTATCTGTGGCAGCTATAGCCTTACGAAATGTAGCTCTTTAAATAACAAGGAAGTCAAAATTTCTTCTTTTTCCATGACCTGCAGGGTAGATGTGCTATCAGGCATGAAAGCAAGATTCATCTCCCTGTGTGTCCCCATCAGAGCTGTTGGGTGACTAGGTGCATTGTCGATGAGCAGTAATACTTTGGAAGGCATCTTTTTTTCTGAGCAGTAGTCCTCGGTGGTCTTAAATTATTCAGTAAACCATGTCCTAAACAGATGTACTGTCATCTAGGCTTTGTTGTTTCATTTCTAGAGCACAGGAAGAGTAGATTTAGCAGAATTCTTTTTTTTT
>NW_007113899.1:3502-3809 GCF_000164805.1 Carlito syrichta | reverse complement strand
GGCCCTGGCGAGGGCCGTTCCTCTCTAGCGCGTTCTCGCCTGGTTAACGGTTGCACACTTTTTTAAAAAGTAAATGGATTTGCCACGACTAAATGTCATAACATTTATGACAGTATAAAATGTTAGCCTATTTTAAGCCAAGTAGTAGGTGTGTTTGTGGAATCTTGGTTGTAAACCCAGTTTTAACGGGCGTTGTATCCAGCGTTGTGAAGGCAACAGTGTCCCCATATTTATATTTTTATAAAGTACCGATGAGACTGTGAATCGCTGGCGCTGGCTGCGAGTGAGCGGAAGGGCCGCCTCGCCC
>NW_007113899.1:658-3258 GCF_000164805.1 Carlito syrichta | reverse complement strand
CGCAGCCCCACACCGCGCCGTCTGGGTCCCGCGAATGGAAGGCCGGCGGGCCATTCGCATGGAAATGCGCTTCCCCGTCGGAGCCGTGCTGCTGACCCTTCGTGCAGAAATGGGGAGCCCTCGAGGACACAGGTGGGTGGAGGCCCTTTGTGCGTGGCTGGTCCCATTCGGGCAGTCCTCTGCGGCTTTTATGAAACTGTGTGAGGAGAATATATCGATAATGTCGGTGACACAAGCAGACATTGGAACGGAGGTACAGATCGCTCCACAAGGAGTTCTTCTGTATATTTTTTCTAGATGCAAATACCTTTTTAATTATGTTAATTAATGTTAAGACGTTCTAGGCTCATATGGAAGCTGAGTGGGGATGATCACTTCTAACTGGATAAAGTCTGTGCGGCACATTCCCGAGTGTACGATGTCGACTTGTAGCCCAGCGTGAAAAATTTATAAATAAATTTTTCATTGATCTTTTTTATATTAAGAAAAGTGTCGTGGGTCCTTCTTGGTCTCGGCGCAAACTGCAGGCCGCCCTTGCGGGGGACCAGGCCACAGCACGCCGCTGTGGGCGCCGTCTACACCATGCTTGGCTTGCGTTCGCCCAGAGACGGAGCCTGGCAACTCGACTCCCGGCCCCTGGCGACGGCCGAGCCTGGCCGGCCGTGCACAAGACCAGTGAGGACCTGGCCACCTCGGAGCGCCCGAAGCTGGCATCACAGCCCGCTTCCTCTGGCCAAGCAGCTGAGCCTCCGTGTGGAAAGTTCTGCTTTGAGCTCTTCCCACCCCCGCCCCCTCCAGCCTGAACCCGGAGGTCCTGGGAGGGCCCACCCCTCCCGCCTCCCCTGCTGCTGGAAGGAGGACCACCCTCCCACACTGACAGGGGAGCTTTCCAGCTTGGGGGAAACGGCAAAGCTGCTCACTCCCGATCAGGCGGAGGCCCCTGGAGGCAGGGGCAGGCCTGCAGCCAGACGCTCCCGAAGGGCACCGGCCCTGAGCTACTGCAGCCAACGTCCACACCTGTGAGGGGAGCCTGAAGCCGGCGCCTTTCTGGTACCCGAGAGGAAGGAGCAGAGACTCGCACCCACTCCTGAGACGTCCTCAGGGCCCCAGGGCCCTGCCTGGGAGGGCAGGGAGGACGCCCACCCCAGGAATGCTGACCTGCAAAGAGAAGGACTTGGAGGCCGGTGGATGTGGGGTACAAGGACACGACGGAGAGGACACTGTCCTGCAGAGGGCGCTGCCCTTCCCGGTGGACACATCCCCGCTGTCCAGGTCACCTTCCCTGTTCCTACCTTGCATCTCCCGCGGCTGCACTTTCAGTTGGTTAGACAGGCACTTCCCGCCCCGCAGACTTGGCCTCCAAGACCCTGGCCAGCTCCCCAAAGTGGCCATGAGATGGAGAGAGGCAAGAACCTGGGCACTCTTGGGGTGCCTGGAAACAGGGTCAAGCCGGGCACTTTCAGGGCTGCCGAGGGGAGTGCCAGCACGCCCCCTTTCCCACCAGGGTGCTGTCATTGGAGCACCTGCAAGTCCACAGGCAGCATTTGCTCTTGGCAGCAGCCTGCAGGTGGGCAGGGTCCCAGCCGTGCTGTCCTGGCAATGCCCTCGAAGCTTTCCCTCCAGGAAAGGCAAGGCCTGGCTCTGGGGGCTTCCCAGACTCACGTCACGGCTGCCACCCCAGGGGACTCGGAGTCTCCCTTAAGGTCTCTCTTCTGAAAGACATATGTGACTGAGAAGGCCCTCGTGGCCTCCCCTGCAGCTGAAACGGCCCTGGGAAGCTGGGAGAGGTGGCTCAAAGGGTAGCACCCTGGTGGGGTCCGAGTCCTCTCCCCAGGGGCTGCTGTGGGCCCTGACAGAGGAGGAGACAGATGCCCACGCTCAGACTGTGAACGCCCTTCCCCCTCTTGGGGTCACGGACACCAGGCACACAGTCTCGTCCCTGGAGGGAGCCTGGCAGCGCGCCCCAGACCAGCAGCACCGTGGAGGCGAAGGCCGGAGCAGGTGTGGCTGATGGTGGTCCCCAGCCGCTGCGGAGTGGGCGCGTGCACGCTCTTGTGCGGAGGGCAAAGAGGAGGGAGTCTCCGCCCTCTGGAGGGCCAGGCCGAAGCTGCTCTGTGTCTTGATGCCCAGCCCCCCCTGCCCCCCGAGTCGGGGGTCTCACTCTGTCGCCAGGCTGGAGTGCAGGGGCAGTCATGGTTCACCGCAGCCTTGATCTGGGTTTGAGTGACCCTCTTGCCTCAGCGAGAGACAGAGCCTGCTACGCTGCCCAGGCTGGTCTCCACCTCCTGGGCTCAAGCGATTCTCTGGCTCAGCCTCTCAATGTGCTGGAATAACTGGCCGCCGGTTTCCCTCCTGAGGTCAGCGGCCTGCCCGCAGCAATTGCTCACTGCACAGTACTGGCAGGTACTGGCCCGTGGATCTGCTGGGGAGCCCCACCACCCCTCTCCGGGCAAGCCCCTGTGGGGCCAGGCTGAGAAAGGAGACAGGGACCCAGCCCACACCCTCTGTCCCAGCCTCCTGGGCCTGCAGATGTGCCTTGGGGGAGGCCAGGTGAGGGACCCCACCAGGAGGCACTGAGGAAAGTCAGGCCGACCAGCCGG
>NW_007113899.1:0-489 GCF_000164805.1 Carlito syrichta | reverse complement strand
AAAGGAGACAGGCCAAACCGGCTGGGTCAGGGCTTGCTGGCTTTCCTGCCAGGAGGGCTGGGCTCCAGTCCAACCGTCTGTCTCTGATCTGACCCCAACTGGGCGCAGGAAGCATTTACTGTTGGAACGGATGCCACCGAGACCAGGACATGCAGGAAGATGGTCAGCTGGAGGGTGATGTCCAAAGCCAGCAGACGTGGGAGCCGGGACGCGCTGGCTAGAGGGGGACTGCAGGATTTGGAAGCTAGGGAGGGGGCGCAGAGCAGGCAGAAGGGGAAGGGGCCGTCCGCGGCCGCCCCCAGGGGCCTTGAAGCTCAGCGCAGGGAAGGACAGAGGGGGGGCAAGGAGGACGCAGGCGCCCAGACGCCCTCTGACCTCAGGAGGGCCAGCTGTCTCTCGAAGCTCCGCGGGCCCGCGGGCAGGAGGCGGCGTCCGCCTGGGCCTTGAAGGACGGGAAGGGAGGCCCGCGCCGGGGACAGCTGGGCAACA
>NW_007113898.1:0-489 GCF_000164805.1 Carlito syrichta | reverse complement strand
TTATTCCTTAACATTCCAGTCCTCTCCTTTCCATTCCATTCCGTTCCTCTGCATTCCATTCCATTCCACTCCACTTCATTCCATTCCTCTGCATTCCATTTCTATCCATTCTATTCCTCTCCATTCCTTTCTATTCCATTCCTCTTAATTTCACTCCTTTTCATTTGTCTTCTTTCCATTTCACTATTTTTTGTTCCATTCCATTCCATTTAATTCATCACCATTACATTTTATCCCACTCTATTCCAATCAATTCCTCTCCATTCGATTCCCTTCCATTCCATTAAATTCCAATCCATTCCACTCCATTCCATTCCTCTCTTCCATTCATTCACATCCCATTCCATTACTGTATTCCATTGTATTCTTTTCATTCCATTCTATTCCTCTCTTTTCCATTCCTCTACCTTCTATTCCACTTCATTACACTATATTCCATTCCTCTCCATTCCATTCCTCTCCATTTCAATGCATTTCACTATACTACAT
>NW_007113897.1:0-489 GCF_000164805.1 Carlito syrichta | reverse complement strand
TCCCCCTGGGGGCCCCTCCTCACAGCAGCTGGATGTGCTCCAGTCTTTCCCAGGCAGAAGCCGCCCCTCAACCCTGGGCTGCGTCCAGTCCCCGACTTCTCTCCCGCTCACAGCCAACCTTCTCTCACAGCCAACCTTCTCGAGGGAGCCACCCGGACGCGGCAGTCGCCCCTCCTGGGCTCTTCCGCCGCCAGCCCCGCCCCCCAAATGGCTCTCACCCAGGGGCCCTGACTTCCAGGACTGAGTCCCCTTCCTCATCACTCTCAGCCCCCGCCCCCCCATCTGATCTGAGGCTGCTGACACCCCTCCCTCCCTTGCCTTCCGGGCCCTGCTCTCTCCCGGCTGTCCTGCTCAGCCTCTGCTGGCACTTCTGCTCGGCCCAGGGCCTCACGCCGTCGTGTCCGTCCTCTTGGTCCCATCCCTCTCCCCTGCCCGCTGGGCCCAAGGCAAGGGCTGCAGCCCGGCGCCACCTCTGGTCTCCCTGCCCCT
>NW_007113896.1:0-490 GCF_000164805.1 Carlito syrichta | reverse complement strand
TAAATGCCCTGGCTTCCCTGTCATGGGGTGGGGATGGGGGTGAGGGGAGGTGGGGGGGTGAGGAAGGGGGAGGTATAGCCTGAGATGTGGATCCCTTCCATCTCAGCTCCCAGAGTTCCCTGTTGGAACCCAGCCTCAGTGTCTCACAGTGGTAACTTGCTCAGCGAGGCACCCCATACCAGTTTCCTTTTTCTCAGTCACTTCCCAGTCCCCTACTGGTGCTTCCTGGGATCACCTCCCTAAGGGAGTCTTCAGGACTTGATCTTAGTAATGCCTCTGCATTTTACTGAACTTACAAAACTCCTTGGGAAAATGCAAAGTCTGACTCTGGTCAGCAGGTCTTAGGGTGGGACCTGAGAGTCTGCTTTTCTAACAAGCTCAGAGAGGAGGCTGATCTTACTGGTCCAAGGACTGTATATTGAGCAGCAAGGGATAAACAATCTTAATAATTGGGGTCTAGTTACTGCATTTGCTGGGATAAGGCTCAGAT
>NW_007113895.1:0-490 GCF_000164805.1 Carlito syrichta | reverse complement strand
TCAGGATGGCCATCATCAATAACTCAAAAAGAACTGATGCTGGAGAGGATGTGGCAAAAAGGGAACACTTCTGCACTGTTGGTGGGATTGTAAACTAACACAACCTCTGTGAAAAACAGTGTGGCAATTCCTAAGAGATCAAAAAACTGACCTTCCATACGACCCTGCAATCCTCCTGCTGGGACTATACCTGGAGGAATGCAAATCACTCTATGCAAAAGATACCTGCAGACGCATGTTTATTACAGCATTATTTACAATAGCAAAATCATGGAACCAACTGAGCTGCCTATTGAAAGAGGGCTGGATAAAAAATGTGGTACATATACACGATGGAATATTATTCAACCATAAAGGACAAAATTAGGAACTTTGCAACAACTTGAATGGACTTAGAGTCTATAATACTGAGTGATCTAGCACAGAAACAAAGAACAGAGTACCACATGTTCTCACTCATAAGCAGACCTTGAACAATTATCATAATACT
>NW_007113894.1:0-490 GCF_000164805.1 Carlito syrichta | reverse complement strand
GCCACTGCACTCCAGTCTGGGCGACAGAGTGAGACTCCAACTCAAAAAAAAAAGAGTTACAGCTCAAAAGAGTCCCTGCTTTTACCTAGCCCAACCTCCACACAGAGAGGTTAAGAAACTCCTTCAAAGTCACACAGCTCATTAGCAGTGGCATCAGGAACGAAGCTAAGATGAGGGTAATGCCTCCAACAGGGCTCTTTCCATAATGCCTTGATAGGGAACACCAGCAGGAAGAATCAGCCAAGCCCAGGGGTCATTCTGGCCTCATGCAGCCAGCAGCCAAATTCTTCTTTTGCATTGGAGGATCTGCCATACTGCAGTGAGAGGCTTGTTGCAGTCACCCAAAAGAGAGTCCTGATAACCAAATGGGGGCACACAGGTCTGAAGAAGGGCCAAGCGGATCTTATAATTCCATCCCAGGAAAAAAAAATTTTTTTTTTGAGTTGGAGTCTCACTCCATCGCCCAGACTGGAGTGCAGTGGCACGCTTC
>NW_007113893.1:0-490 GCF_000164805.1 Carlito syrichta | reverse complement strand
TGCCCAGGCGGGTCTCGAACCCATGAGCTCAGGCAATCCACTCACCTCAGCCTCCCAAAATGCTGGGATTACAGACTGAGCCACCCAGCCCAGCTTGGATACAGATTCTTAACCGCTGTTTTGATCCTGTCTCACGCCTGCTCAATCACTTTCCACGGTTCTCTGTTGCTTCCAGGCAAAGCTCTTCCACCCCAGTACCCAGGGGCTCTCTAGCCTCTATCTGACCCAGCCAACCAGGTCAGCTCACCCGCCTCTGAGCCCCATCTGGCTGCCCAGCATGCCCACCTGCCCTGCAAACCCTGCCTGTCCTACCCGTCTGGATGTCCCGTGCCCAACCCCGTCCTGAGGGATGCTCGGTCCCGCAGGTGAGTTCTGCTCTGCCAGGGCACACCCAAGGCTCCCCGCCACCCCTTCCCCCCACATCCCGCCTGGCCCTGAGCGCTGGGTCCTGCTCTCCCCACCCTCACCACCCCTTTTTCAATCACCCTCC
>NW_007113892.1:0-490 GCF_000164805.1 Carlito syrichta | reverse complement strand
CCCCCCCCCCGCACCAACCTTGAATGTCTGTGCTCAACCAGTCTCCTCTTTTCTTCTGGGCTCTGCTTCCTGAGTCACGTGTTCCCCCAGCGTCATGCCTAAACCAGCACCCTCTCGCCCTGCCCCGTTGTGCGTCAGAGAGCTTATCATTAACAGAAATTATATATATCATTTGTTGATATGTGCACTTCCTTCTTGACAGTTTCCCTACTGGAATATACCAGCACACCATTTAGAATGTAGTGGGTACTCAATAAGTCCTGAGTGAATGAATGAAGTGACACTTAAACTGAGTTGGACTGATGAAGAAAGTTCCTGGCCAAGGGAAAAGCGTTGAAAATTCAAAGTGTTGGTACATCCAAAAGAGAAATTCAGGCCGGGCTTGGTGGCTCAGCCTGTAATCCCAGCGCTTTGGGAGGCCGAGGTGAGCGGATTGCCTGAACCCACGGGTTCAAGACCCGCCTGGGCAACTTGGCGAGACCTCATCTCT
>NW_007113891.1:0-490 GCF_000164805.1 Carlito syrichta | reverse complement strand
TTCCCAGCTGCCATATAATTTTAAAAGCCAATAATGATTAGAACCATATAATATTTTATCAAGTCAATGTACTATATTTTATCTGGTATATTATTCATCTCTGAACATTTAAATATTTTTTGTTGTCATTGTCCCTATTTGAAATGAACTGGCACTACATATATTTTTTCCTTTTGTACATTATGTTATGATAATTTCTCAACTTTAGACTTACTGTGCCAAACTGTATGTACATATAATCTTAATTTGTACTTTAAAATTGCTTTTCTGCTCCCTTTCATCCCTCATCATTTTTTTTTTAACAGAGCTGGTTTTCATTGCTTAAAAATTTAAAGCTTCTTTCCTAATTGGATGATTTTCCTCATATCTCTCCCCATTTTGAACATATAAATTTTTAAGTGTTGTTATAGCCTATATTTTCTTATCAGAATCAAGTCAGACATTTACAGGAGAATTTTGACAGAAATAAAAAGAGTGAATTGCATTCCAG
>NW_007113890.1:0-490 GCF_000164805.1 Carlito syrichta | reverse complement strand
TGACTCTCCTCTGTGATGCTTGTCCCTTTGATTTGCCTTTATCTTTGCTGACTGCCTTAGTGTCTGGCCCTCCTCTATGATAAATGCCTCAGTGACAAGTCCTACTCTGTGATTGGAGTCTTACAACATGCTTTCCTTCTAGTGGTTGCCCAAGGGAGTGTCCCCCCTCTGGGATTAGTGTCCCAGTAATTGGACCTTCTCCATAATAGGTGGTTCATTTATTGGGAGTCCTTCATAATTGATTCCTCAGTGACTGGTCCAATTCCAAATTGGATGACCCAGTGACTAGCTTTCTTATGATAGGTGCCTCATTGACTACCTGTCCTCTGGAATGGTTGCCCAGTGAGTAGACTTCTTCTGAAATGGGTGTCCTAGTGACTGGCTCTCATCTATAATATGCTCCCTAATGACTGGCACTTTTCTGTGACTGGAACACTAGTGACTCACCTTCATCTTTAATGAATGCCCAACTGATTACTCCTCCTATCTG
>NW_007113889.1:0-490 GCF_000164805.1 Carlito syrichta | reverse complement strand
CCCGCGGGCTCAGGCAATCCGCTCACCTCGGCCTCCCAAAGGTGCGGGATGACAGGCCGAGCCACCGAGCCCGGCTTGTGGAGCTCATTTAAGCCAGGAGGATCTTTTCAGGTGGGGAGCCAGACGGGCTTGTGTGGAGGACACTTGACCCTTCCTGCGCCTGCTCTGCAGGGAGCGTGCCCGGTGGGAATGACTCCGCCTGTTTACTTCCAGCCTTTTAGGAGCACAGCGTCAGGATCCCGCCTCCCCTGTGCCAGGGCATCCCTGTCCTGGGTCACCCTCCAAACAGGAGTCCCAGGAGGGCAAGGGGGTGATGTGGTCCGAGTCCCCTGTGGTCTCCAGGGCCTTGGCGAGTGGAAGAAAGAATGAATGAAGCAAAAGTGGCTGCTGGCCAAGAGCATACAGTAGGTGCTCGATAAAGGCAAGTGAAAGGACCGAACAGCAGCTGGTGGCTCCTCAGCCTCCAGGGCTGGCCACTCACTGCGCGTGG
>NW_007113888.1:0-491 GCF_000164805.1 Carlito syrichta | reverse complement strand
GACCCCCCTCGGGACAGCACGGCGCCCTGCCCAGCCGCGCCTCCCTCCCTGCCTGGACTCAGTGGGGGGGAGACGGGCGCGGGGGTCAGCAAGGCCCGCAGGAAGCGGCACCCCTAGGACGGCTCGGTCACGGACATCGGGCCAGGGGGCTCAGGCTGCAGGCAATGCTGCCCCCATGCCACAGACCTGGTGCCCTGGAAACCCCCGAAGGTGCCCAGGGGTCCCCGAGGGCAGGACCCTGGAACCCCCGCAGAAGAGAGCACAAGAGGGAGTGCTGGCGCAGGGGCTTTGACGGATGTACAGGAGCTCGCTCCGGGCCGAGAGGCCGCCGGCAAGGCCTGCTGGTCCCAGCCAGCTCCATCCACGGTGTGACGCCCTCCTGACCCCCGGGCCCACCGAGGGCCGGCCAGAGAAGCCCAGCTGGGTCGCAGGAGGAGGAACTGCGGCCGGCTCCGGCCCGCCCGTCACCCCCACACCACCGAGCCAGCACT
>NW_007113887.1:0-491 GCF_000164805.1 Carlito syrichta | reverse complement strand
GGGAGGGGGGTGGGAGGAGGGGTGTCAGGGAAGGGGGAGATATGTGTAACATGTACACAAATTGGCATTCAGTGAAAATAAGTTGTTACTAGTATTTTCACATTACTATTATTCAAACATGAATAATGAATGTTAAGGACAGTACTTTAAAAAGTCTTCATTTTCATATAAAGTTGGTCCACCAGCCCCTTTAGAAAAGAACAATTATTGTGTTCAGTTTTCTAAAAAAATAAGTTATGACAGTTTATTTTATTCTAAGATATGTGCAGTGGGAGTCATTTTCAAGGAAGCATCTTGAAAAATTCAGGGAAAAAAATACTGAAAATGTGAGACACTTACTTATATAGCAACTGACTATAGTTCTAGCTTCATACACCTAATATTTTTTTCTCACTCTATTCTGCCAAGTAAACACCCCCTTATTGAAGGTTATAACATATCCAGGAATTAGTAAGTTGTTAACTGAAAATGTCCATCTATAGCAAGGTGTT
>NW_007113886.1:0-491 GCF_000164805.1 Carlito syrichta | reverse complement strand
GGCGGAAGGATCGCCGGAGCCCCGCGGGTTGACGCTGGGATGCCTGTGAGCGCACTCCAGCGGCTGGGCCGCTGCACTCCAGCCCGGGCAGGAGGAGGGGGAGTGTGAACCTTGCCTCCTACCAGGACAGTGCCTGAGAAGCTGCCAGACAGCCATACATAACGAGCTGCCTATGAGCCAGCAAGGAATTGCCACTGGTCCTCACGGCCCCGTGCAGAATCAGGCCAGCCTGGGAGCCAGAAGGCCAGCCCCACCTACCACTGCCAGACAGGCAGGGGAAAGCTCTGACTCTTCGATGGGGCCTCCATATGCCCAGCTAAGCAAACCCTCACTCAAGGGTGAGACCAAACAGCCACTTAGTGGCTTGCTGTCTCCTCGGGCCCTGAATCGCAGGCCACCCTGTGATGGCACTGCTGCAACAGGTCAGCCTTGGAGCAGGGATCTCAGCTGGGAACATGCCTGGGTCCCCACTTGAAGGCCCAGAGGCTCGC
>NW_007113885.1:0-491 GCF_000164805.1 Carlito syrichta | reverse complement strand
TGGCCATCATCAATAACTCAAAAAACAACAGATGCTGGAAAAGATGTGGGGAAAAGGGAACGCTTCTACACTGTTGGTGGGAGCATAAACTAGTACAACCTCTGTGGACAGCAGTGTGGCAATTCCTAAAAGATCTAAAAATTGACTTTCCATATAACCCAGTGATGTGTGTTTTAGTAATATACCTGGAGGAACTGAAATAATTCTACAAAAAAGATACCTGTACATGAATGTTTATTGCAATACTATTCACGATAGCAAAAACATGGAACCAATCTTGCTGCCCATTGAAAACGGACTGGTTAAAAAAATGTGGTACATGTACACAACGGGATATTATGCAGCTATAAAGAAGAACAAAATTATGGACTTCACAGTAACTTGGATGGATTTAGAGTCCATCATACTCAGTGATCTGTCACAGAAGCAAAGAACTGAGTACCACATGTTCTCACTCATAAGTGGACCCTGAACATTTATCATAATATTAC
>NW_007113884.1:0-491 GCF_000164805.1 Carlito syrichta | reverse complement strand
TAAAAATTTTTTTTTTTTTTTAATTTTTTTTTTTTTTTTTTAGAGAGACGAGGTCTCACCATGTTGCCTAGTGTGGTCTTGAACTCCTGGGCTCAAGTGACCGCCTTGTTTCAGCCTCCCAAAGTGCTGGGATTACAGGTATGAGCCACCGCACCCAGCTCCAGATTTTTTCCAAATGTGATAAAAACTATAGATGTGAGAAGCTTAAAAACACCAAGCAGGAAAACACCGCACAAGGGTCACCATTACCAAACTGCTAAAAACCAGCAAGATAAAACCTCTCATCAGAAGCAATGCACAACAGAAGAAAATAAACAGCATCTCTAAAAAAAACAAAACTATCAACCAAGAATTCTATGTCCAGTTAAAATATTCTTCAAAAATATTCTTTTTTTCTTTCTGCAAAAGTGAGAGAATTAGTTGGCAACACACTTATTTTTTTTTTTTTTTTGAGTTGGAGTCTCACTCTGTTGCCCAGACTGGAGTGCAGC
>NW_007113883.1:0-492 GCF_000164805.1 Carlito syrichta | reverse complement strand
CTCAGAGATGGGTGCCACAATGACAAGCTCTCTTCTGAGGTTCATGCCCCTGTAAGTAGGCCTCCTCTGTTATGGGTACCAGAGTGACAAGTCTTCAGTCATGGTGGGTGACACAGTGACTACTCTTCCTCTTAATGAATACCCTAGGACTGGTCTTCCTGTGTGATGGGAATCACAATGACTTCGCTCCTCCGAATGGGTGCCCAGTTGACAGATTCTACAGTGTGATGAGAGCGTTTGGACTGGCCTTAATCTGTAAGGCTTATACAAGTGACTAGCCCTCTATTATTGGTGCTTCAGTGACAATTCCACTTCTCTGAAGGTTACCAGTTACTGGCCCTCCTCCAAAGAGTGCCTTGTGATTCTCCCTCGTCTGTGATTGGGGTCCCAGTTAATAGGCTTCCTCTGTGATAAGTGCAGATGTATCTAGGCATCCTCCTTGATTGGTGCTTCAGTGACTGGCCCGACTCTGAAATTACAGTCTATTATTGG
>NW_007113882.1:0-492 GCF_000164805.1 Carlito syrichta | reverse complement strand
CCGGCCGCGGGGGCCTGCGCGGCCTCGCGACACAGGTTGCGTCGCCCTTGGCTCTGGCGCACGCAGGCCCCGCGTCGGGGCTGCCCCACCCTCCCCGTGCCCCAAACGCCCCTGCACCCAGAGCCCGCCCCTGCATACACGCTGCGCGTGCCAGGCACGTTCCCACCGCCACGCCGTGACCCGCATGACGCGTGACACGCCGAACTGCGCGCAGCCTGACCCGGCCCGGGACCGCGAGCTCAGCGGAGGGGGCGCTGGGAGGGGTTTGCTCGGAGCCCGACTGGGCACGGCTGCGACACCGGAGGGTTATGCTCCTGCCCGCCCCTGATGGGCGACCTTGGGGAAATCCTCTTCCCCTCTGCGCCTCCACTTCCTCCTCTCACAGGGGTGCGGGGCAGAGGGCAGCTGGGTGCCGCGAGGTCGGAGCACGCCCCCCCCACCCCCCTCCCCCGGCAAAGGGACAGTGTGGCGCACGCGGGGCCGGCTGCGGCT
>NW_007113881.1:0-492 GCF_000164805.1 Carlito syrichta | reverse complement strand
TCCACTCACCTCAGCCTCCCAAAGCGTGGGATTACAGGCTGAGCCACTGAGCCCGGCCAATTTTTTTTTTAATCAAATGATATTATCACTATCATTATTTCGAGTGACTTTGAAAGACTCATGTGAATGACAGGGAAGCTTCAGCCTATCGCCTGGGAGGCATTGGCCAGCCAAACACTCCACTAACCTGTGCTGCCCTGTGTTGCCCCGCCTGGAGCTGCTTCTTCTCTCAGATGCCTGGGTCTCAACCCTACAGTAGCCTGGAGGAACTCAGGCAGGGGAAGAGGCAGGAGACCAGGTGGGTCTGCTTGCACACAGAAAACGCTCCTCTCACCCCCCCAGCACTGCCTCTGAGGTTGTTGTGACAGAGGGTCTCCCCATCTCACTCCTATCTCTGAATTCACAATCTTCCTCTCTCGCCCCAAACACAAAGGCTCCAGGTTCCTCGGGTTCATGGAATCCTGACCTTTTTTTTTTTTTTTTTTTTTTTTT
>NW_007113880.1:0-492 GCF_000164805.1 Carlito syrichta | reverse complement strand
GCTCCCGCGCCACCCGCCTGCGCGCCGCGCGAGGGCCTGGCACACGGAGCGCGCTCACCTATTTTGACTTGCTCACGGTAGCTCTTCTCGTTGAGGCAAACCCCGCGGCCGTGCAGCAGGGCGTGCAGCGGCTTCTCCTCGTCCTGCCGGGGGAGGCAGCGCAGCCCCTGGGCGCAGCGCTCGGTGTAGACGCCGCACGACTGCCCCTCCGCCAGGGCGCAAGTCATGCAGCAGCCGCAGCCCGGCTCCTTGACCAGCTCGCAGCCCAGGGGGCTGGGGGGGCACATGGAGAGGGCTTTCTCGTCGCAGGGCTCGCAGTGCACGAAGGAGCCCAGACCCTGGGCCGGCCCCGCACAGGCGGCCAGCAGCAGGAGGACCGCGGTGAGGACCATCTTCTCCGAGTCTCCCCCGGTACCTCGGGGAGGGGCGGGAGAGCGAGAGTGCAGGGATAAAGGGGCCGAGGGCGCCTGGATAATTTTTTTTTTTTTTTTT
>NW_007113879.1:0-492 GCF_000164805.1 Carlito syrichta | reverse complement strand
TCCGGGTATATTCCTAGAAGGGGGATTGCTGGTTTGTATGGAAGGTCAAATTTTAGATCTTTTAGGAATTGCCAAATTGTTTTCCACTGTGGCTATACTAGTTTGCACTCCCACCAGCAGTGTAGAAGTGTTTGCTTTTCCCTGCATCCTCTCCAGCATCTGTTAGTTTTTTGAGTTATTGATGGCCATCCTGACTGGAGTTGGGTGGAATCTCAGTGTGGCTTTAATTTATATTTCTGATGATTAGTGAGGCTGAGCACTTTTTCATTTATCTGTTGGTTGCTTGTATGTCTTCTTTTGAGAAGTGTCTGTCATAACTTTTGCCCACTTTTTAGTAGAACTGTTTGGTTTTTTTTCTTATCAGCACATTTGAGTTCATTTTAGATCTTAGATGTTAGGTCTTTGTCAGAAATACAATTGGTAAATTTTTTTTTTTTTTTTTAGTTAGAGTCTCACTCTGTCACCCAGACTGGGGGGCAGGGGCATGCTCAC
>NW_007113878.1:0-492 GCF_000164805.1 Carlito syrichta | reverse complement strand
CCGGCGATCCTTCCGCCTCAGCCTTCCGAGTAGCTGAAATTACAGGCATGCGCTACCACGTACGACTGATTTTTTAATTTATTGTAGAGATGAAGTCTTGCCAAGCTGCTCAGGCGCGTCTTGAACCCGCAGGCTCAGGCAATTCACATCCTGCCTGAAAAGCCACCATGGCCACACCTGAGGAGCCTCAGCGCTGTGGAAGGTGGGCGTGGTGACCAACACTGGCTGGCTCTGTGGCCACTGGCAGGTTGCTGGCTGGGCACAGCTGCTCCTCCTTGAGGCGTGGGGGCCACAGGCACCTGCTCAGCCCTTCCCTCCCTAGGGACATGAACTCAGCACCGAACTGAGGCCGAGGGAAGGCAAAGCGGCATGTTCTCGGTGTGCTGCTTGGTCACGATTCTTTTCTTTTCTCCTTTTCTTTTCCTTGTGCACATTTTTTATTTTTGAGTTGGAGTCTTACTCTGTCGCCCAGACTGGAGTACAGTGGCCGCT
>NW_007113877.1:0-492 GCF_000164805.1 Carlito syrichta | reverse complement strand
GGAAGGCCAAGGCGGGAGGATTGCTTAAGCCCAGGACTTGGAAACCAGCTAGGCAACATAGTGAAACCTTGGCTTTACAAAAAATAAAAAATTAGCTGGATGCGGTGACACATACCTGTAGTCCCAGATACTTGGGAGGCTGAGGTGAGAGGATCGCTATAGCCTAGGAGATCAAGGCTGCAATAAGCTGTGATTGTGCCAGTGTACTGCAGTCTGGGCAAGAGGGTGAAACATCAATTCAAATATAAAAAGAAAAATAGTTTAGGCTGGGCTTGGTGGCTCAGTCTATAATCCCAGTACTTTGGGAGGCCGAGGTGTGTGGATTGCCTGAGCCCACAGGTTCGAGATTAGCCCAGGCAACTTACTGAGACCTTGTCTCTTCAAAGAATTTATTTTTATTTTTATTTTTTTGAGTTGGAGTCTCACTCTCTTACCCAGACTGGAGTGCAGTGGCCACTCCCGACCACCGCAGCCTCGACCTGCTGGGCTCCG
>NW_007113876.1:0-493 GCF_000164805.1 Carlito syrichta | reverse complement strand
GCGGGGTCCCTGCCCGGGGCGGCCCTGGCCTGGACCCTGATCCTGACCCTGACCCGACAGCTAACCCTCGGCCAGCCCCGGAGCAGCGTTCGGCGGGCCGGGCTGGGCACTCGCTTCCCGGGGCTGTGGCCTCCTGGGACGAAAAGGGACCCGCACGGCCTCGGGGCGGAAGCGGCTGGAGGGCCCCGCATTTCACGCTCGCCCAGGTCGGGGGTCTGGGCAAGGGCACCCACGGCGGGAAAGTCTGGCCCCGCCCACTCGCTCGTTGTGTCCACACTTGCTTTACTTTTCCTAATTTTTGCACAGCCGGGGTGTCGCCACATTGCCCAGGCTGGTCTCGAACTGGCCTCCAGCGATCCTCCCGCCGCCCGGACCCCACTGAGAACGCCGGCTGCGAGCCAAGCAGGAGCCTGCCGTCCCTCCCGCTCTTCAAGGGCGCCGACCGCGACGGAGGGCGGAGGGAGGTCCGCGGGCCTGGGCCTGGCCGTCCCTC
>NW_007113875.1:0-493 GCF_000164805.1 Carlito syrichta | reverse complement strand
GGCTCGGGCTTCTCGGGGCTGGTGAGCCGGCAGCCGGACTCCTCGGAGCAGCCGCCGCCGCTCAACGGGCAGCTGTGCGCCAAGCAGGCGCTCGCCAGCCTCGGCGCCTGGACTCGAGCCATTGTCGCCTTCTAGGGACCCCCGAGGGCACGGGGCCCCGGGCCCCGCGGGGCCGGGGCCAGACAAAGACTCGGCCGGGGGCGAGAGGAGGGAACGAGCGGGCGCCGGGCCACTCGGGCTGAGCTGGGGGCGAGGAGGGGGAGGCGGCTGATGTTTTCTAAATTGTAAAATAAAAACGAGAAATCTAGAATCTCGGACTTTATTTTGGCAGAGAGAAAAAGCGCCTGTTTAAGTATGCTTTGTGTTTCTCCCACTCTTTTTCTCCGATTGTGGCGACTGCAGTGGTGTTTAGCGAGGAGCCTGCCACGTGAGGACGGGCCGCTGCCCGGAGGAGGTGCCGGGCAGCCGGGGGCGAGGCAGGGCGCCCGGGCCG
>NW_007113874.1:0-493 GCF_000164805.1 Carlito syrichta | reverse complement strand
GAAGCCCGGGCTCTCTCCGGCCGCCGCCGCCAAGTGGACGCGAAAGCCTCGCGGCCGACGGCCCCCAGAACTCCCCGCCCGGAAGCCTAAGCGTGTGGGGCCCAAGCCTCGTGGTCACCCCCCCAGTCCGGGATCCGCCCTAGCCCGGGACTCACAGCGCCTGTCGCTTTGGCGAACTTGTTGGCCACCTCTGAGAGTTGGCTGTCACGCAGAAAGCCGAGCACGAGGGGATACAGATCGCTGGGAACCACGCGGCGCAAGCCGGCGTCCGCCATCCTCCGGGTGACGCTCGTCACTACCGTCGCGGACGCAGCACGACTTAAAAGCGCGACGGGTGCGGGGCGACGTCACTGGGACGCGCGGGCGCAGCGGAAGGGGCGTGGCTCCGCCCGGAAGCGGGGCCAAAGGGAACGCGGGAAGCTCCTTCCGGTCCCGCGGGTACCGCCATCTTGGCGGGGGCGGAGCCCACGGGCCGCCCTTCGTGGAGGCGGGG
>NW_007113873.1:0-493 GCF_000164805.1 Carlito syrichta | reverse complement strand
TCACCTCAGCCTCCCAAAGCGCGGGATTACAGGCTGAGCCACCGAGCCCGGTTTCAATTCTTTTCATTTACTGTAGAGATGGGGTCTCGCCAAGTTGCCCAGACGGGTCTCGAACTCCTGGGCTCAGACAGTCCCCTCACCTCGGCCTTCCAGAGTGCTGGGGTGACAGGCTTGAGCCATCACGCCTGGCTGTCCTTTGTTTTAATACAATTTCGGGGGGGCAGAGACGGGGTCTGGCTACGTTCCCCAGGCTGACCTTGAACATCGGGCCTCAAGTGATCTTCCCACCTCGGCCTCCCAAAGTGCTGGGATTGGGCTGGGCTCCTGGCTCGCACCTGTGATCCCGTCTTGAAGCAGGAAGAGGGTTTGAGGCCAGGTGTTTGAGGCCAGCCTGGCAACACCGCGAGACCCGTCTCTATAGAAAAGTCAACAAAAGACCAGCCGGGCTGGGTGGCTCAGCCTGTAATCCCGCACTCGGGGAGGCTGAGGTGAC
>NW_007113872.1:0-494 GCF_000164805.1 Carlito syrichta | reverse complement strand
CCCCTCCTGCTCCTCCTCCCGGTGTGGATGGCGGCGGCCAGATTCGGAGCCCCAGCCGCGCTGCCGGTGAGTGTCTAGCCCCAGGGAACAGAGACGAGGAGACATGGGGAACCCCCTCTCCAGGGTGAGGTCTCCCCACATATTCGCTGGGAAAGTTTGCGGGCCCAGAGCGCGGGCGCCCCGGGACTCGGGCATCTCCAGGGTCGTTGGGCGTCCCCCGGGTCCCCTCCCCACCCCAGTGGCTGCCGCCAGAGGTTGTCCTGGGCCCGAATGGGCTGGGCCCCGACCGGGCTCCGTCTCCTCAGCTCTGCTCCGAGGCTGCTGCTGGGACCCGGGTCCGACGCAAAGAGAAAGGCAACTCAAACTGCAGAGAAAAGAATCTGGACTCATTTCGGGGGGCGGGGCGGGGGCTCGGACACACCCGCGCGCCGTGCCCCGACTTTTCGGAGCGGGGTCACCGGCCTCGGTCCTTGATGTCTGCCCCGGGGGCTCTG
>NW_007113871.1:0-494 GCF_000164805.1 Carlito syrichta | reverse complement strand
GCTGACTTAATTGCCTAGCTACCTAGCTATCCTGCAGCCAAGCCAGCTGACTTAACTAGCTGATTTAATGAAGTAGTCAGCTGGCTAGCCAACAGACTTAAATAGTTATCCAGCTGATTTAATGAAGTAGTCAGCTGGCTAGCCAGCAGACTTAACTACCTAGCTACCTAGCTAGACAACTGGATAGTCAGGTGACTTAACTTGGTGACATAACAAGATAGCCTCATGGATAAAAGCTCACATAACTAGCTACCTACCTACATAGCCCACTGGTTGCCAGCTGAGTTAACTACCTAACTACCTAGCTAACATGTTGCCCAGCAAGTTCACTTAACTGTGTGACTTAATTAGCTAACCAACAGGCTAGCCAGCAGATTTAATTTGCTAGCTACCTTGCTTTGCACCTGGCTAGACAGCTGACTTAACTAAATGATTTAACTAGCTAGCTACTTAGCTAGCCAGATGACTTAACTAGCTGACTTAACTAGCTAACT
>NW_007113870.1:0-494 GCF_000164805.1 Carlito syrichta | reverse complement strand
GAGCTCAGGAGGTGGAGGCTGCAGCGAGCCATGATTGTGCCACTGCACTCCCAGCCTAAGCGATAGAGTGAGACCTCAATTGAAAAAAAAAAAATAGCCAATCAAAATTAGTCATTAATACTTTCAAAAGACAGAAATTTCAACAGAAACAGTGTTCATTAAGTAGATATATGCTCATGTTCATATATACATGTAACCCTAGGTTTCTCAAAAAAGTTCTAGATTTATGTGAAACTACTGTGTAATGATACAATTTACTCTATACAGACTTCTACCACTTAAAATCAAAACTACACTTGGGAAAATGACTTTTATCTAGTTTAAAACACAGATAGTACTCATGCTTTGAAATTTCCAATCTTTAACCTTCTAGTGTTAGGGTTTATTTATTCTTTTGAAAAGACTGCTTTTAGCAAGAAAACAAAGTAAACAAATGCCCTGCAAAGAAATCTATAGAATTGTTGAAGAGAAATAATACTTTAAAAGCAAATTTT
>NW_007113869.1:0-494 GCF_000164805.1 Carlito syrichta | reverse complement strand
AGGTTTCCTGGTCAATGTAGTTTAGATGGATTCACAGACGGGAGCTCATGGGACTGCCCTGTTCAGGCCGGACGTGTTCCTGAGACTGTTGGGCTCTTTCTGGCCACCTGGTCACACATGCCTGGGAGAGTTAGAAATGGCACCAGGTCTTACTCCCGGGAGGCCCGGGCTGGATTTCCAGGGTCTCCAGCTGTGGGACGCTGAGGGAGGGGTTGGTGTCATCAACCCCATGAGAGTAGCACCAGAATTTGGTATCTCATGTGTGCTGGACACTGGGGTTTGCTCTGACCTGGTGACCTCCCCTGATCCCTAGACAAATCCCACTGTAGAGGGTGCATTTCTTATCTAAACTGAGGCTTAGAAATATTGAGTAACTTGCTTCCAAAGCACATGGGTATGAGTGGCAGAGGGGTGTCACGTACCCATCTGTCAAGTTTCTGACTGTCTGCTCTACTGCATGCCTTCCAAGACTCCCCTTGTATTTTGAAATATCT
>NW_007113868.1:0-494 GCF_000164805.1 Carlito syrichta | reverse complement strand
TGCACTCCAGTCTGGGCGACAGAGTGAGACTCCAACTCAAAAAAAAAAAGAAAGAAAAAAGGGCAAGATGGACCACTGCCTTGCTAGACTCTGGTGTGGCCATGTTTCCTGGCTTTGGCCCCCTTTCCTACCTCGGGGAGGTGAATCTCCTCTTTCTTTCTCTCTCTCTTTACTTTTTAGATGAACTATATTTTCTAATCCAGAAATAGTAATAAAAATTAAAAGGGCAGGACGTTCCCTCTGTAGGCTTTTCATCACTTAGGGGTTGCCTAATACATCCCCATGATCACATCGAGGTTATGAGTCCCGGCAGGATAGCCCAGGAGCCATGCTGTGTTCCTCTCACCACAGCTGATTAGGTGGTGCGGATTTTCACTGTGTTCCATGACACATGGTGTCCATTTTGATTAAGATCCTGTTTTCCAGGCTTCTCTGCTGTGAAGTTACTCTTATTCCCTTAGTAATTTGTTTTTTTTTTTTTGAGTTGGAGTCTC
>NW_007113867.1:0-494 GCF_000164805.1 Carlito syrichta | reverse complement strand
CTCACCTCAGCCTCCCAAAGGTGCAGGATTACAGGCTGAGCCACCGAGCCCGGCTGAAAAAGAAATTTTAAATAGTACAGAAATCACTAACATCAGAAAAAAATAAGTTTCATTTAACGAATAAGTATTTTGAAATTTTAAATCTTTAAGAAGCAGCCACTTCTCTAAATCAAGAGCATAAAGCAGAAATGCCAGATCTCAGAAGAGTTATGGTAAAACAATAGAACTAGGTGAAATATGAGGTTTTATTCAAAATAGGGAGGTTAAAAATGAAAATTATTCTATAAACAAAGTTCAAACTGAAGAAAATTAATGACAAAAATACGTTAAGAATTATAGAGAAGACAATTGAGACAAGCAAGTAAAAATAAATGAAAGCAGAAAACATTGCACCTATAGTTAACCATAATGTATTGTACACTTAAAAATTTAAGAAAGAGCTGGGCTCGGTGGCTCAGCCTGTAATCCCACGCTTTTGGGAGGCTGAGGTGAGT
>NW_007113866.1:0-495 GCF_000164805.1 Carlito syrichta | reverse complement strand
CGGCCCCCTCCCCCCGGGTTAACTGGATCAGAGGCAGGGTGGGAAGCGACCGGGAGAGTGAGGAAATGAAACTTGGGGCGACGACCAGGGGTGCAGATCCCGTGACCCTTCCCCACCCAGGAAAATGCCGCGCTCCCTAACGTCCCCAGCGCGCCAAGTGGTAAACGTGAGGATGGCAAAAGAGACCCACACCCAGGAGGAGCACCCGCTTGGAGGAGGGGGTGCCGTGTGTTCATTTCTGACACTCCCGCCCAACACCCCAAGCACCAAGGGGCCTTCGTTTTAAGGCCACATTCTCCTTCCGCGAGACGAGTTGCTTGCAGCGCAGAATGGTTTGTGGTTAGACAAGCGTGGGGAAAATGTTTTCCCCTTCGGAATGAGTCATTGGGACTCCCCAGTGCTCCTCCTCCCTCCCCTTTTCCCTCTCTTGGGAGTCTTCATTCAAAACCAAGCTCCTCCACGGAGTCCCCCCCCCCCCCCCCCCCCCCTTTTTGG
>NW_007113865.1:0-495 GCF_000164805.1 Carlito syrichta | reverse complement strand
CGGAGCCGCGAGCCCCGAGCCCCGCGCCCGGCTGAGTAGTAAGTGCGCCGCGATCGCGCCGTCGCCCCCATCTCCCCAGCCCTCCGAAGTTTGACACTGGCGCCCCCCGTTTCCGGGCACACGCCGGCTCTCTTCCCTCGGAGTTGCCATCCCTCGCAAAGTTTTTCGAGGAGGAGGGGACTCCCATCCAACCCCAAAACCCCGGCCCGGGGCGGCTCCTCCGGCTAGCCCGGTCTTCGTGGAGAGGGGTGGCAGCCTGTAAGGAGCGCGTGGCTCTGTGTGTGTGCGCGCGCGCTCTCCACGCGGGCCGAGCTGGGGTGCTCACCTTCCCTCGACCCGCCCCTTGCCGATCGGCTGGGGCACTAGGTCTTTCTCACGAGCCCTACCGGACGCCCGGTTGAAAGGTTTCTCAGCGGGAAGCCGAGGCTATCTGCGCGCGTCCTGCGTGGGGCTGCTGTGCCTGCGTCGAGGCGAAGGCTCCCCGCCCGGTGTCGT
>NW_007113864.1:0-495 GCF_000164805.1 Carlito syrichta | reverse complement strand
GTTTTCTCTCTCGCTCTCCTCTCTACTAACTTCCTATTGACCTCCTCTTCCTCCATTATTTTCCTCTTTTGCACCTCCTTTTGATCCAGGGACCAAACGTACATACTGCTGCACAGACAGATTATAAGTCAGTAGGAAGTAGGTTCCAGTGTGCCCATACACCTGTTGGTGGATACTGTAATCAGCATATAGATTCTGAATCATAGCTTCCCCCCAAAGTTTAAACCTCAAACTGCAAAAAGTACAGCCCGCAGCCCACACTCCAATCTCAAAAGTGAACAAAGCCAGAGGAACCTCAAAAGGAAGAACAGGAGATTGTACAAGTGAAACTAAAGGAACCCGACCTTCCCTGAAACACAGAATTAAAGAAGGGGAGGGAAAGAGGGGGGAGAGAGAGAGAGAGAGAGAGAGAAATCTACACAAATGGAGAAAAAACAAAAGAATATGGGTCTCTCCCAGACCCCTGGGAGGGCAGACACTGAGGAAACTGACTTC
>NW_007113863.1:295539-302843 GCF_000164805.1 Carlito syrichta | reverse complement strand
CTGGGCAGCCGGGCCCCTGCCCGCCTCCTCCCTTCCAGTTACGCCGTCCGCTCCCTCCTTTCCGGCGGCTGTGAAATCGTTCTAATCTTCCAGAACCCGCCAGCCGCCGAGTCCCCAAATTGGGGGGATCGAGCCTGGATTAGTGCGCCGGATGTCCCCCAACCTTCTGTGAGGAGTGGGGGTAGACTTTGCATTCAGGCGACCGGGCGTCCTCCCTCCCAGCACACCCAGGGATGTCTTCTCCCTGGTTCCCAAAGCCACCCGCACCCGGGGACTCTGGCCCGCCAGCCTGCAGGGCCCGTGGGTTTCTAAGACCAAGTGAGGCGGTTGATTTAGGAGCCTGGCAGCGGACTGTGCCCCCAAATCGTCCCCAAACGAAATGAGAACTTTGAGAGTGGCTAGCAGCCAGGGGAGTCGCCCGAGGGACAGCCAGGTGCCCCGGAGGCAGCGGCCGGCAGGATCTTGTCGCCCGGTCCCTCAGCTCTGCCTCAGTTGTTCTCGGGGTCAGCTCTGCTGCCCGTGACAGAGCTGTGAATGACAGCAGTCGACCGGCCCTTTCCAGCCCCCAATAAAACAGACTGGACTCAACTACTCAGAGTGTGGCGCTGACCAGATGAGCCACTGCTCACTGGTTACTGGCCTCTCTGAGAAGCCAGCAGACCTGCGGCCCTGGCTTCGGCCTGGGAGAGGGACACCCATGAGTTCCAAGGCCCCTCAGCTCCCCCAGCCTTGTGGCTTGGCTCTCTGCTCTCCTGGGGACATCCGGATCCTCCAGGTGTACCTATGCTCCTTGTAGTGTCGCAGGAGCTGGGGACACAGTATCTGAGGAGACTCTTGAAGCCACAGCCCCTCTCCCCTTCTCGGCAGACTTCCCGAACTTACAGCTATCAAAGCTCCAAATGTGAGGACCACGGAGAGCCACAGTCAGGGGTCCTGGGGCTCCAACAAACGGAGCTGGATCCAGGGGCACCCTCCGTGTCTCCTCCCCAGCCTCACCCTGTGCCCGTCTCCTTCCTCTCCCCTCCCACCTACAGTGTCCACCCCGCTCGGCCAAGGCCGGGTCAATCAGCTCGGAGGGGTCTTCATCAACGGGCGACCCCTGCCCAACCACATACGCCACAAGATAGTAGAGATGGCCCACCATGGCATCCGGCCCTGTGTCATCTCCCGCCAGTTGCGTGTCTCCCACGGCTGTGTCTCCAAGATCCTCTGTCGCTACCAGGAAACCGGGTCCATCCGGCCCGGGGCCATCGGCGGCAGCAAGCCCAGAGTGAGTGTCTTTGCCACAGAAGTTGGCAGCTGGGCTCTGCGCAGGGACCCTGGCTGTGGCCCCTCTTCTGGCCCCGTGTCATCCAGGGGGCTGAGGTGTCCCCTGCTTCCCATGGAGAGCACAGTGGAAGGGTGGCCCTGCTCCCAGACACCCTCCCATTATTTGCCTATTGCGTGAATTTCACCAGGAGGAGGATAACTGAGGGAGGTCTAGGTTGTCCAAGACTTTGAGGCCAGTGAGCCATCCCTGGGCTGTCTTGACATCTGTCCCAAGCCCCATCACCTTCCGAGACCAGGAGACATCTCCTTTCAGTCTCGCCTGAGCTAGTGAGGGGGAACCCCAAGGGGTCTTCCTTAGGTTTTATTTTATTAGCCGGTCCCTATCCTCTACACCCAGCTGCCTTCCTGGGAGCCAGAAACTGGTCTCCCGAAAGAATAAAGCCAGGTTCTTAGGGGGGACGGCGGCCAGAGCCAACAGCCTGGCCGGGGCTCTTGGGAGGTTGATATTAAAAGTATCTCCCTCCCCGCATTCTCCCACTTCCACCTCTGAAGCAGGTGGCGACTCCGGACGTGGAGAAGAAGATTGAGGAGTACAAGAGGGAAAACCCGGGCATGTTCAGCTGGGAGATCCGGGACCGGCTGCTGAAGGATGGGCACTGCGACCGCAGCACCGTGCCCTCAGGTGAGCAGGCAGCTGGGCTGGGGCTGCCAGTGGCCGGCTTGGCGGGGGCTGGCGGGAGGGGGTGGCTGACTGGGGACTTGGGGAGAGGTGGGAGGGAGAGCAAGAAGGCAAGAGCGCTGGAGCCCAGGAATCGACCCAAACGGGGAAAAAAAAGGGGAAAGGGGAAATAAAAAGTTAGCACGGGAAAAGGGAGAGGAAGGAGGGAGGAAGGGAGAAGGAAAAGGGGAGGAAGAGAGGAAGGAAGGGAGGGAAGAGGGAAGGAGGGAAGGAAGGAAGAAGGAAGGGAGGAAGAAAGAGGGGGAAGAGCGGAAGGAAGGGGCATGTGAGTCTAGCAGGTTGCTGGTGACAGACCACTCCCTTGGCACTTTCTGGGAGAAGGGCTCCAAAGACGGTCTGTCCTAGGAGGGCCAATGCCCTGGACCCCCATCTCCAAGTCATCACTCCTGTTGCTACCCCCAGCTGCCAGCAGGTCCCCAAGCTGGAGGCCCCATGCCACGCTGCCCATGAGAGGGGACGTGGCCTGGTGTGTTTGCGTGTGCATGTGTGTGTGTATACGTGCATTCGGCATGCAGGCCAAGAGCCCACCTGAGTGTGAGGGATGGTGGCAGCAGGTCCGGAGGGACTCCAGGGTGGGCCTGGGGCCCTGGGGCACCTGTGAGAGCATCTGGGGCTCGCTGGGTTGCAGGCGCAGACGTGCTGGGATGCGTGTAGGAACACACGACCTGACCGCCAAGAGCGTGCCTCAGTTGTGGCTCGGCGACCCAGCCTGGGCTAGGGCACTAGGGTGGGTGTGAATGCCAAGTGCCAGTGGTGGCAGGGGAAGGGGGGTAGGAGGAGACTGTGAACCGGGCCTTCTCCCAGGGGTCCAGGCTGCAGGGCAGTCCTGGACCCCCCAACTTATACTTGCTCTTTTGCCTTTTAATTTCTGAGGTTTAGTGAGTTCCATTAGCCGTGTGCTCAGAATCAAGTTCGGGAAGAAAGAGGAGGAGGACGAAGCGGACAAGAAGGAGGACGACGGCGAGAAGAAAGCCAAGCACAGCATCGACGGCATCCTGGGCGACAAAGGTAGGGCCTGCCAGGGCCGCGGCACCCGGCCGTGCTTTCCCACGCTGCTCGTGTGTGCCGCCAGAACGAGGCCAGGAGTCCAGGGGAGAGCTCAGGCCGCGGGGCGCGGGAGCTTCTCGGGCTTGGCGGAGGACGCCCCCTAGGTGTGCCCCCTCATCGCGGAGCCGGCTGCTCCTTTGCGTGACGGAGTAGGGGGGCGCAGGCATCCTGTGAGTCCCGGGGGACCCAGCACGGGATAGCGCCTCGCAGACGGTGCCACCCTCTCGCGCGCGCGCCTGGCCTACCCGAGTCCTCCAGTGAGCGCGTGCTCCCCGACTGGTGTTTTGGCTGCTGGTCCCCGGTGTCGATCAATTATTTATAGGAAACTTGGGCAAAGGGGCGGGAGGGGGCCCGGAAGGAGGAGCCGGCCCACGGCTCCCTAAATGAATTTGTTAACCAGACCTGCACACGCTCTCTAAACGGTCCCTTGAAACCCCGCCTGACAGTTGACTGACCGCTGCAATCAATAAAAATTAGCCAGGGCTGCCGCCTGACGCTGAGCCTCGCTCGCCAGGGCAGAGCAGGGGGCAGGAGGGTGCTTGCCTCTGTGGCGCAGGCCGGTGGGGCCCAGCGTTGAGGCCAAGTTCCCAGATGCTCGGGTCTCAGGATCCCCGTGGGGAGAGGCCGCACACCTTGTGCACGGGCTGGAGTTGGAGCCCAGCTCCAAGCTTTCACTCCGGATCGGCTCAGGGAGACGTTTGTCTTCCCAGCGCCTGCTCGTGGGGGAAAGGATTGTGCTTTTGTTTTGGGACTGGGGAAGTTTCCAGAGAAGGGAGGGCGCGGCCTTCCTCATCACCCCCTCCCCGCGAAGTTTTCTCTGAGAGTCGGTAAGCTCGTGCTTAGCGGAGACAGGGAGGGAAACAGAAATGAAGACCCCAGAGTCACAAAGACCCGTGGTGAAAAGAAGAGGCCCCCAGATGCAGACAGGGAGGCGAGGAGCTGACAGAATCGGAGAGACAGTGGCTGTGGGAACCTGCAGAGCCGTGGCCTTGGGAGCCGCAGCCCAGCGCCCTGGGACCCCGAGGCTGGGACCTGGAGGTTGTGCCAGCCTCCTTCCAGTGGCTTCTCCCAGGACCCCTCTTCTTGCTTCCCGAGGACCCCTGCCCAGGTTCTCAATAGTCTCCCCCAACCTTGAAGATGAACTTCACAGACAAAGCCCGCTTCCAAAGACGGCCGATCACAGGCCCGATGCATTGGGGGCCAGGCAGCCTCGCGTGAGAGCCGCGGATCAGGGGCAGGGGCAGGCTATTGACATCAGGGCCCCTGGGGGAGCTGCAGTCCTCCAGGGACAAAAGGGGAGGGAAGAAAAGGAGAACGCAGTGCCGGGCACCCCGCTGCGCCAGGCCTGCCGAGGGGCCTCGGGTCTGCCACGGGAGGCAGCCCTGCACTGCCCGGTAGCCCATGGCTTGGCCAGCCAGCTCGGAGCCCTGGGACATCTACCAGGGGACCCAGTCCCTATCTTAGTTCCCATTGGAAAGAGACTAGTTGGACTTTTTGGGGGGGGCGGGGGTGGCGGGGGGAGACAGAACTTGAGTAATCTTTCCTGGACAAGGCACAAGACACCTCTTCCAAGAGTTGTTACCCCGGGGAGAAGCCAAAGGAGGTTTGGTCTTACTTGGACAGACTTTAAGTGTGCGTGAGTGTCTGGCAGGAGGCACATCCGGTTCCATCTGGGAGGGAGCACAGATGGGTGAATTTCCTCTGAGAGGGAAGGAAAAGGTGGAAAGACTGTGTGGTTTGGGGATCCCTTTGCCTCAAGGGAATTCGGGGGCTTCCCGTGCCAGCCCGGGCTTAGAAAACCAGCTCACAGGCAACTTCGCTGGATCGAGGTTTTCCCTGCAGCAGGACTAGGAAGTGTCAAGTTTCCAGGGCTTTAAGGAGGAGCCCTGTCAGATGAGGGAGGCTGAGCACACAGGTGCTGACTCACACGGGAGAGGCAAAAGTGACACGGTCTCAGAAGGGGACCAGGTGTCCCGCACGTCCCTCCCGCGGCTTTCAAGGGGTGCCAGGCACGTGGGGCACCCTGGATGCCCTGCGAGTGTGTGTGTCTTTCACAGTGTGACTCTGGTTCCGAATGCGACGGGCTGTGTGTCTGTGGGGGTGGGTTCTGCATAGGTGTGCAGCGTGACTGCAGATGCGTGTGAATGGGCTGATGCAGGCGTGCTGTCTACCCATCGGCGAACATGCCGCATTCGTCTCCAACCTGACGGCCTGGGCCGTTCAGCGGGAACCCATCACCGCGCCCCCATCTCTCTCCCAGGCCCCAGATGTCAGTTCCATGGCCAAGTTAAAGGTGAAAAGACCTTCCAGCCTTCCCCCAAGCCGTCCAGGTGGGGAGAGGCAGAGATGCCCCATGGGCAGAACAGGGGGAGCTATGCACATCCACAACTTTGTTTTGGCTTCTTGCTCTTGAGAAATGCTTTCTCTGGGGGGAGTTGCCCCTCTCATGGCGGGGAGCCGCCAAAGAAGGGGTTTAAGAGCTCTCTTCTTTAAGCGCTAAAGAGAGATCCCTCCCTGAGTCCGTTTTTTCCTATCGTCCGCTTGGCATTTAATAATGTTAAGACTTATTAGAGCTAGTAATGAAAACTGGGACCGCTGAATAGGAAACTGTGTTGGAGAGGGGTGTAATAGCTTCCAGGCATGGTAAGAAACTATTTATCCGCAATCAGTCCTCACTCCCAGAGTTTGAAGCACAAACGTTAAGTTGAAGGGTTTTAAAGCAGATTAAATTGAGCTTTTATTTCTGTGCACTTTCATCTCTGAACAGCTCACTCCTGCTCCCCTTGGGCTGATATTCATGAGGCTGTTCATATTTTTTTTTTTTTTTTTTGCTCTTATCCTTGTTAAGACTGAGTTATTAGGATTGTTGGCTGCGAGAATTCTCAGACCGTTGCAGATAGGTCTCCAGCCACGCTCCGCTCACCTGGAGAGGGAAGTGGACAGTTCCCTGCCCCCGTGCACCAGGGCTCCCTCTTCCTCACTCGCTTCTCCAAGGCCAGGGGAGTGGACAGGCCAGAAACCTAACAGGAGCGGACTTGAGGAGGGACGGGAAGGGAAAAGATTTCCCCAGAACCTGAGCTCTGATAGATTCTTGTGGGGGGGGAGTCGATGAGAGTTTGCAAAGGGGGGGGGTTGGTGAGAGTTTGCAAAGGGGGGGGGGTTGATGAGAGTTTGCAAAGGGTCCAACCGGTCCTCTGTCGGAGCTGAGGGGGACTGCCCGGGAAGAAATAAGCAACCATGTGAATCTCTACAGCAGCAGTGGCAGACAATAACGCCCAAGCCGCGTGCCTCTGGCCCTGCACCAGTCTGAGCCCATCCTGACCTGATCAGACTCCAAGGGGCTCCACACCGGTCTCCGGGATGGAAAGCCCAGTGGGCTGACGATGAATACGACATGTAAAAGTTACAGGATTGGAAGATCTAGCAGCAATGGCGAGGAGGCAACGTCTTCCTCTGGGGGCTGGGTAGGTGGGCACCCAGAGGGGGTGAGAGTCCAGTGGGAGATTTTGCAGACTCCCTGGGTCTGAAAGACCCTCTAAGGTGGAGGGTGGGGAAGGGGGGGGTGCCGGAGGGCGGTTTTCGTCTCTTTGCCTCTTTGCGTTTTTCCACAGTTCAGTTTTAAGGCAGCAAACATACAGGTGTGGAGTGGGGAAGGTGGGGAGGGGGGGAGAGCCCGGAGTGTCGGTTTTAGACACTTGTGAAAGGAGGTGGGAAACAATTTAATTTGGCAGCGGCGATAGCTGCTAATGCGGTTTTCGGTCGTTTGCTACACTGGAGGAAGCTGTTTTGATTGTGTGTACAAGGACCTGCCAAATTTAATTAGGCTCCGGGGGAGCGAATGAATAGGGGAAGGGGGGCATGACTCCCCTCAGCCCACACCGAGTTTTTCGGCTTCACACCTGGAAGGGGCATTGTTCACCGGCAGGGCGAGAAGCGGGCAGGGGCGGGGTGCAGGGGGGACAGGAGCCTCGGGAGAGGGGGCGAGGGAGGAGACCCGGCCGTCCCTTTATCGAGGAGCAATCTGCATCGGTTTAAACCAACAAGTTCCCTCCTCTGTGAATGTGTGTTTAGAGAAAGGTAATTGACACTCCACCAAATCAAAGGATTACCCCGGGTTGGCAATCTAATCAAACAGAGTCCAGGCGGGATTTGAGGCTGTTCAGAGCGGGATCAGCTTCGCATAATGGGGGCTCGGAGGAAGATGGGAGGGCGTCAGGCAATTCCCGGCTTTAGGCAGCGCTCGGCGGTG
>NW_007113863.1:294514-294946 GCF_000164805.1 Carlito syrichta | reverse complement strand
CCGCCCCGCGCCGGCCGTTTCGAGGCGTCGGGACCCGAGAGACCAGCGTGCGCGGCGCGCCGGTTGAAGGCATTAGATATTTACCAGTTTGAAATAAGCCTGGCTAAGAAGAAGAGAGCGGAGAGGGAGACACTGAAAAGACGCGGCGAGGGGAAGACTTCAAACGAATTCATCACTTGGAATGGCGGAGGGGAGATTTACCCGACAGTATTGGGAAGTTATTTAGATATTAATAACACATTTTCCTGAGGCGCGACCACGGCAGCCATCTGCGCTGCTCTCGGAGCTACTTGGCCGGGGAATATATGGGCGTCTCAAATGTTGGGGAGAGATAACGCAATCAGGCTAACCCTGGTCCTAAGACTGCATCGCAGCGTTAAACCCGGATTAACCTCCCCCCCCCCCCCCCCCCCCCCCCCCCCCCCCCCCCAC
>NW_007113863.1:293602-294494 GCF_000164805.1 Carlito syrichta | reverse complement strand
GCCCCCTCTCAGCTTTCCAAATTTTCAGTGGAATTTACATGGAAGGATTTAAAAGCACATATAACAGTAGCCTTAAAGCAGTAAGGTGATTATTTGGGCTTTCTCTCTCCCTCTCTCTCTCTCTCTCTCTTTTAAAGAATGTCTTTCTGAAAGTGGTAGTTGTCACACATCACATTATGTAGGAATAATGTTATATAAAACATATTTTTATATAGGGAGAGAGGGCTGAGCAAGTGAGGGCTCCTTCCAGGTTGCCTCTTCGGAGTCCCCCCTGGCAGTCCTTCTGCTGTGTCCACGGAGCCGACGAGGCTTCCACGTGGACTAGAGGCAAGGGCGGAAAGTCAAGTAGAAAGTCCCGGCGGCCGCCCTGGAAGCCCACGGTCTAAGATCTCACACCCAGGAAAAGGCAATGCCTGCCGAGGGGAAGGTCTCCGGAGCAGAGGAGAGAGCCCCCCCCAAGGGAAGGTTCTCTGCAGTCTCTGGGGCCTTGAAGGCCGTGACCAAGGTGGGGGGGGGCACATTCCAGGAATTCCAGAAAAATAGCTCTTCAGCCTTTCCCCAGTTGAGGGGGGCATTAGGATGGGGGTGAGAGGGGCCTTGGGAGGTCGGGACGCGCCCTCCGCCGCGGCCGCCTGGGCCTTCCCTCGTTCCCCCTCCCCTTCCCCCAACTCGGGCTGAAAGAGGAAGAGGTGGAAGTGGGGTCAGCGCTTTCTGACCGCTCCGGAGCGATTGGCCCCGGCTGGGTCGGGCGGGGGGAGGGAGGCAACTCGCCTTCCCAAATCGAATCAAGGCAGAACGGTGACCTAAGGGGGAAACCTCGCCATTCGCAGAGAGAGCTCTCCAAAACTTCAAACAAAGTGGGGTGGGGAGGGCGAGGCGGGGAAGGCGTCCG
>NW_007113863.1:289442-292216 GCF_000164805.1 Carlito syrichta | reverse complement strand
GAGCCGGGTGTGCAGGCTGGAGGCCTGCTCTCGGTGCATCCCGCCCGCCCGGCGGTGGAACCGTGGACAACGCACGCAGCCTCTCGGGCCTCCGCTTCCTCCCACGGGAAAGAAAACAAAAACAAAAGACAAACAGGATTAGACGAAGACAAAGGTTCTTATTCGTGGGGGGGGGATCCCGGAGCCCTTTGAGAACAGGCTAAAACCTAAAAGCCAAGCAACCCGGACAACAAAACCTGGTCATTCACGTGTGTTCATACAGGCACAAGTGGGCATCCAGGATAAAGGGGTCCTTGGGCTTCTGGAAGCTGCATCTCGTGAGGTTCTAAACGCCAGCCTGCTTCTTGATGACAGCCTATTCTCCAGGGAGCCTCTGACCCCAGGATCAGGGAACCCAAAGTGAGAAGGCTGGGGGAGGTGGACACGGAGGCTGCCCTGGGTCTGGCCCTTGCTACATCCTCCTCCAAAATGCAGGCAGGGAACCCCCCCACCCCACCCCCACCCCCGTTGGAAAGGTCCTTGCTGAAGCGTTTATATGCTGAGATAAGCTCATAGGTCCCCTCTGGCTGGTAGCACTCCAAAAAGAAATTTTTCTCTGGGGTGGATGTGTGTGAATTTCTTCTTCATTCTGTAAACATTTTGTTGAGCACCTACTAGGTGCCAGGTATTGTGTTAAGGAATACCTGAGCCATGAGTTCTGAGCGGCCAGGTGGTGGAGACAGAAAATAAAGGGGCCCACAGATAAACAGATGTGTCTCCGTGCGTGTGTGCACGTGCAACCACAGAGCAAGTCAGGGGACTGGGGCTGGGTTTGGCAGCCATCCCCCAGGCTAACCTCTGGAGTTGCAGGCGACTGCCGGCCCGGGCCTGGTTGTGCCGCGGGTTCGAGGGAGAGGCGGAGGGAGGAGCGGCGGCCGCAGGGCTGGGTGCGTCTCGCCTTCAGTGCTCCCTTTGTCTGACTCCGCAAAAAGACCCCATGATCAAAGAGGTCCCCGGGCAGGACAGAAAAATGGGTTGGGGCGGCGGGTGCTGAGAAGAAGCTCAGAAAACTCCAGCCTGAACTTTTCAGGGTCCTTTCGGTGGAACCCAGGCCCAGCGGAGCCCCAGTCCAGCAGGTGGCTGCCCCTCTGCTGGGCCCTCCCTATGGCCCCAAGCCTCAGGGCAGGTGACAGGTGGAGGGGACAGCTCTGGGACAGCTCCCGCTGCGGGTTCAAATTCAGGCCTCGGGTCTGTAGGTGACAGGGAAGAAGAGAGGGCAGTATGCGGGGGACGTTTTGTGGGGTGTAGGTTGTGTATACTTTTGCAAACTGTGGGTCTGGGCTCATATCTACTGGTTCCCTGAAAACTTGTCCTGATGTCCCCACCAGCTTTATCTGCTGTATAGACATGAAAATCTGATTCAAAATCAAGTTTGCCTCCAGGCGATGCTTTGGGAGATGGTGGGGATGGGGATGGGGGGGTTCTGATGAGTAAGCTTCTGGAACACTCTGGATCCCAGCGGAAGCCACAGTAGAGTCTCTCCCGTGCTCCCTCGGACCCAGGGACCCAACTCGCCAAGCTGGTCCCACAAGCATCGCTGAACTGCCTTCAGGTCCCAACCCCGAATTTGCACTAAACCTCTCTCCTCACCGCTGGTCTTCCCAGGCTCGGATTCACCCTTCCAAAGGTCCAAAAATCTGGTATAAAAAAGAAATTCCAAAGGGGGTGTGCAGAAAGGGCATAGCTGGAAAAAAACCCTTTTCTTCTGCATTTGGACGCCCTGCGCCCTCCACACTCCACCCTCCTCCCTCCTGCTGCCTGGACGTGCTAACGTTCAAAATGCCACCCCCCTCTTTGGCGATGGGGCCAAATTCTGGCCTGCTGAATCCCGGCATTTCCAGGATTTGGTGGAGGTGCTCAGAGTGTACTCAATGACAAGGGACTCCGGAACTTTCTTTAATAAGTGGAGCTGAACTGCCCTCCAGGGGTCACACTGCCTTGGGGCTGGGATCGTCCCCTCCCGCCCGAACTGGCGACACCCAAAAGTCCAGCAGGTGCCCTCAGAGCTGTGCCACGGGTGATGCGGGCTGTACATGGTCCGGGGGTGGATACCGTCAAGACCCCGGGTCAGCCCTCCCCACTGCGCTGTGGGTTTGAAGCCCGGGAGCCCATCCTGCAGGGTGGAGGCTTGTGTGGGTTCTTCGCCGTGCCTGGGCCTCAGTTTCCCTGTCTGATTAGTGGGGATAAGAAGGCCGGGGAAAGCTGTTTGGAAGCCGGTCAGCGGTCCCTCCGAAGCGGGCAGAGGGAGGGAGGCTCCGGGCGCTTCCCCTCGTCCCCTGGCCGCCCCCCTCCCCTCCGCCCTCTGGGCGCAGTCCCCGCTCGCGCCTCAATAGCCACTTTAGAAATACAAACAACTTTAGAAATAAAGTAACCAAACCCCCGAAAGGGGCTTTGAAGGGGCGAATGCCTGGTGGCGCTTTACGATGGGGTGGGCCGAGGCCCGGCCTAATCCCACTTTCATTTCCACCGACGGCCGCGGGGCAAGCGCTCCCGGCCTCCCGGCCCCTCAGGAGGCTGATGAGGCCACAAAGAGCCCCCATTATCCCGAGAAGAAAACCGAGGGGCGGCGCGGCGCGGGGGGAGCTGCCCGCCGCGCCCGGGCTATTGACTTAGCGGACGAAGTCAAGAGCGGGCACGCTGGGAGCCCCGGCGGGGGAGGGGCGGCCGCGCGGGAAGGGGCGGGGGTCGGGACAAAACAGGACGCACAAAACCCACAACAAAACCCGAGCTCCGGG
>NW_007113863.1:284742-289418 GCF_000164805.1 Carlito syrichta | reverse complement strand
GTATGTGTGGCTGCGCATGCACGTGGCGCGGGCACAGGGCTCTGCCTCTCAGGCCTCCCTTCCCCCGAGAATGTGGGGAGCTGGGCACAGAGTTCTCCAGAAGGCACCCCGCCGTGGCCGCCTGCGGATCCGTGACCGGTGCGCCTGCTGGGGCCCAGGCCGGGGCTCTGAGATGCTGCCGGGGAGGTGCATGATGGGGGAGTCAGTCAGGGAATTGGAGGAAAAAAGAGGAGGACCCTGGATCTGAAAGACCCGGGCCACGGTGAGGGAGGGGCTCTGAAAGCCTCAGTGTCCTCCTCCTTCTGCAACATGGGCCGGTGGAAAGACAAACCACAGTGAACCTGGGAGACTAAACATATCATCACATAACGTGCAGGGCAGGTGGGGGGCTGCGTCAGCCTGGCTCCCCCGTCCCCTCCTGCCCCTTCTTTCCTCCAAAGTCTCTTTCCATCTGGAGGCCACTCTCCTGTGACTTGAGGAATACCGGGGCCCTGGAAGCCAACTGGGCTGTAAATCCACACTGGTCACCAAATGGGGGCAGGGCGGGGGCAGGTGCTCAGCCAAGTGCAAGTGGACGGCATCCCTCCCTGTCTGGAATCCCAGACAGGAGACAGCAGTCTCTGGGGTGGCTCCTCCTTCAGCAGGAGGGTAAGAGGGAGCCTGGCAGACGCTGACCCTGGATGGAGGGCCCTTCCTCCCCTAGTGACTTCTGTCCCCTACCAGACAGGCTGGGCAGTCTTGGTGGGAGGTGGGGGTGAGCACTCTTTGGGACTGGAAGGAGATGGTGAAAACACCCTCCAGGTATGAAGAAGGCAGGTGAGGGTGTGTGACAGACTCTCACCTGATGACCCCGCCACATCCCTACCCCAGCCACCCGGTAGAAATGGACTCTGACTCAAATGAGTTGGAGTTATTTTGAAAGCCTCTTGGCTTTCCATCCATTCCTTCCAGGCTATTAATTAGGCCCCTCGTACACGTGGGCTATGCTGAGGAGGCCACCCCCAGAGCCCAGACTTCCCAAAGGCCGAGTTAAGGAGCTAGGACTTATTCCAAGGACAGCGGGGAGTCTCGTGGAGGGACGTTCAGCAGCAGAGTGACGTACTGACTGAACAGGGAATGGACTGGAAGGTGTGGAGAGACCAGGTAGGAGGATAGCTTTGGGGCACAGGAGCAGGGAGAGGTGTGGAGGGGCTGGAGGGCAGGGAGTGCGAGTTGGGAGAGGGCTGCTCCAGAGCCCCTTCCCAGGCTCCTCCCACCTGATGCCCAGGTGTGCTGAGCCATTAGGTCCATCCAAGGGACCCAGGAATTTCTCCAGGCTGAGATTGCAAAGGGTGGAGTCAGACTTGCTCAGGCCTTAGAGGTCATCTGGCCATTTCACAGATGGAAAAGCTGAGGCCCAGCAGGAGTGACATGAGGAAGCCCAAAGGAGGAAAAGGTCACCCTGGACCTCTGGCAGCTGCACACGGGGAGGGCAGCAGAATCAGCTGGGGGGAGTCAGGCTTCCAGGAGTTAGAAGGTCAGGGCTTGAGAACAGCTGTGGGACATACAGACTCTGCCCATCCCTGCGGTCTGTGATACCTACTTTAAAGTTCCATTTCTCAGAAGGGGAAACTGGGGCACGGAGTGTTGATCCACCCCAGAAAGTAGGTAGAGGAGGGGTCTCTCTTAACAGAGCCTGCAGGACCCTGGTGTCTTTGCCCTAAGGGGCCTGAAAGTCATCGGTCCTGCTTCTCTTGCCCACGTGGACAGGGGCAGCCCTCAGTCCCTCCCCCATTCCTCATTCACCATGCAGCCAGACCCTCAGGCCTGTGGGCGACTGTGGCTCAGGCCAGTGCCCCTACACCACCTGCACCCGGGCACTCAGGTGCACCTCCTGGGATCTTGAGACCTGCAGGTTGCCGCAGACTTGGCCCTCTGAGGGGTAGGTCTGTTCATTCCAGGAACAGTCCTTTCAACAGCAGGGGAAGACAGCCCAGAGGAGCAGTCTCAGAGGCGGCTGGAGTGGAGTTCAGATCCAGCATCAATGACCCCAGACAGAAGCCCCACCCACTGCACACTGCTGCGTCGTTCTGCAGAAGCCACTTCATTTCTCTGGCCCTCGATCCCTTTGTCTGAACAGTGTCTAGGCGGGACCAGCACTGTGGTGTTCAGACTGTGTTCCTGGGGACTTGGGGTGATCCTTTGAGCTCTGAGGCTCTGGGTGTGTGTGCATTGGAAGGGACGTGGTAAAATCCAGTTTTGTTCCCCATTGATGGAGGGCCTTGTTCCAGGCTTCTGCAAAACATGAATACCTGGGCACTTCCTTGGTTTGGGACATCTGAGGGCACTGGCTTTTGAGTAATCTGCCCAGGTCATTCTGATGATCCCTCCCCTCCATGAGAGCCACTGGTCTGTTTGACAGATGGATAAACTGAGGCCCAGAAAGGGGAAGGGACTTGTTACTTGTCACACAGCAAATGGAGAGGAGAGTCAGAATGGGGACTCAGTTCCCAGACTGTTAGGCCAGGCACTGTGAATGGAATGTGCTTCCAAAGTCGCTGGGTCCCTCACCTTTTATTACTTGTCACCTGCTGCTATTGAGAGTCTGACCCGCTAGGGCACCAGGGAGCAAGGCGGTTGGCAGGGCAAGACCTCTGCTACATCCTCCTGTCCCCAACTCCTGCCCATAGCACAGCGGTGTCCTAGACACTCTGTCATCTCAGCCCTGGGCCCTGAACCCTGTATCCCAAGGCAGTTGTGCAAGGAAGACCCCCTGAACTTGGAATCAGTGAGACTCAGGTACCCTCCTCCCCTCTGGGAGTCCCCTAAGCAAGTAGCTTCCCCTCTCTGAGACTCGGTTTTCTCATCCAGCCAACGGGAGCAGATGCGTTACCACACAGAAGAGGTGTCTGGAAGTACATGACTCAAATAGGGTAAGAGACCTGACAGTCATTTAATGGAACAGAGGGTCCTTACAGGTGTGTAAGGCAAGGATTTCCCAAGGCAAAGGCACGTTGCTTCTTCAGGGACTCTCAAATATGCTTGCATATTTTAAAATATGTTTTGGAAAGATTTCTTGCAAAATATGTACTTGTGAAATTTCAAATCATAAACAGGATATAAAAGAACAATGGAGAATCCTTCTGTATCCCCAGCAATGACTTTGTGGAATTGCATAATACCTGTCCAGATTGATCTGTCTCTATCTCCATCTCCATCTCTCTCTCTCTCTCTCTCTCTCTCTCTCTCTCTCTCTCTCTCTCTCTGTATCTAGATATAGATATATATGTAAAGGATGTGGCCTCACATCAGCTTAACCTGGAGGCTGCAGAGGCTTCAGGGGCAATCCTGAGCCCTCAGGATCGGATCCTCAGTGGTGGGCGCGTGCACGTGTGCCTGCATTTCCCTGAAGGAGATCCGGAGTTTTCCGCAGTCCGGGTCCCCCAGAGGCTAAGCGTCCTGAGTTGGAAGACCTGCAGGTGTTTGTCCCCGCAAAGCCCACTCCCTCCCGCCAGCCACCCGCCAGGCCCCTGGGCCCTCCGCCTCTTTCTCATGCACCTGCCTAGACTTCCGGCCTTCTCTGCTTCAAAGCGGCAGGCTGGGCTTTACCTGCCGGCCTCAGAAAAAAGCAGCCTGGGTTGAAAGGGGAAGTGGCATTTCAGGCTCTTAATTAGACCCGGGACAAGAATGGAAGCTGGCTCTCAGGTCAGGCCAAAGGGGATTGCTGGGGGGATTAACACCCAGGTAAACCCATCAAGGCTCACCAACCCCCTGGCAGGAGGTGGCCTGAAAGTCGGGGCAGGGCAGCGGAAAGGCTGGGCTGGCTGGGCCCACAGCCCAGGAATCACATTCCAGAGGGGGGCAGGGGTGTGGGCAGGGAGGGCAGAGTGGGGGCGGGGAAGGGCCTCAACGATCCTCTTTCCCCTCCCCCACCAGAAAGGCGGAGTTAGAACTGCCGCTTCAATCCCACGGCAAAAAGCATTGAGTGCCCACTCTGTGCCGCGCACTGTTGCTGGGAGTATACCCGGGAGCAGCACAAGACACTGACTGTACCGGACTTGCACATGGGGTGGGGGGTGGGTGGAAATATGCGTGAACAGCTCCACCAATAAGGAGGGACTTTCAGAGGGTGAATAAGGGTTTGAAGAATGTAAAGCAGATTTGCAATAGGACGGGATTGATGGGGGAGTTATGTTAGCTGAGTTATCAGGGAGGCCTGCCCGGAGGAAACAACATCGGGCGTGAGACCTGGATGGCAGGAGAGAGAGGTAGCCATTTACTGAAAACATCTACTACTTAGGTCTATAGCCGGTAGAGTACTGGCTGCCTGCATGTTAAGTGCTTTATGGGCATGAATTCATCAGATGTCCCCAAGAACACCTTGACAGAGAGGTTATTAGAAGTCCATTAATAGTTGCTCAGACAGAGGCACAGACAAGGACCTCAGCCCTCTGGGAACAGAGTGGCAATAGCGTCTCTTTGAAAGCCTGTCCTCTCCACCCATGGTCTTGCTACAAGTCAGGAACTGTGCCGGGTGCTTTATTCACCTCCTAAGCCCCAGCCCAGCCCTGTGGGTATCTGTTATCCCAATTTTGCAGGTGAAAGCACAGCTCAGAAAGGTTCACTCAGTTTCCTGGCATCACACAGCCAGTAATTGAATTCAGATACCACAAACTTTTCCATGGACTTTTTTTTTG
>NW_007113863.1:264300-284714 GCF_000164805.1 Carlito syrichta | reverse complement strand
CTGGCTTGGGAATAACTTTCCTCTAATTCACAGGGTTCTGTCCCTGGGAGTGGCTTTTCCTGACTCCTTCAGGGAAAGGGGTTTATCCTCCAGGGGAGAGTCATCAAATCATCATCAAGTTTGCTGGGTTTTTTTTCTTTTTTTCCTTTGAGTTGGAGTCTCACTCTGTTGTCCAGACTGGAGTGCAGTGGCACGTTCCCGGCCACCGCAGCCTCGACCTGCTGGGCTCTGGTGATCCTTCCGCCTCAGCCTTCCAAGTAGCCAGAACTACAGGCGCGTGCTACCACACCTGGCTAGTGTTTGATTTGTTGTAGAGATGAGGTCTCACCAAGTTGCCCAGGCGGGTCTCAAACCCGCGGGCTCAGGCAATACACTCACCTCGGCCTCCCAAAGTGCTGGGATGACAGGCTGAGCCACCGAGTCCGGCTTTTTTTTTTTCACTACTCCATACTTTGACTTGCATTTGGGATTATGAATTGAGGAATCCCAGTCGACCTTGGGGTGCGTTGGAAGGCAAGGTAAACACTGCGTTCCCTGTTAAGGGAGAGTTCTCACGTGTGTGTTTGCTGCTGTGTGCGACAGTGCTGTGTACATGTGGGTGTAATGGATCATATCGGGGAGTCAGGAAGGAGACAGAGTTGGTTGGAGGTTAGGGTGAGGGAGAGGGTCGTCTCAGTGGCTGGCATGCCGGTGGGTGTGCCCTTGTGATCTGAACTGTGTGACAAGGTGTTCAGGACTGTGTGGTTGTGCAAACGTGGGGGATGGGGAAGGATGGGGGCATATCTCAAGATGGCAGAACAAGGACACATGTACCCATGTGACTTTGCCAATGCCACCGTGTCCAGGTGCAGGTCAGGGGGTTTGTCCATGGCCCTGAATGTATCTGCCCCCATTTTACAGAGGGGAAACCAAGGCTCAGAAAGGTCAAGCCATCTGTCTGAGGTCATTTAGCTGGGAAGTGACCACGCCAGGAAGGGAAACCAGGGCTGTCTTCCGAGTTCAGCTTTCTGTCCCCACTCCCCAGGAGAGGTTGCCAGCATGCGGCAGCGACACACGGGGGCCTGGTGGACGTGTGCGCGGTCACATGCATGTCCCCCTCCTCCTCTGGCATCTCAGTCCCTGCCCGCTCCCTGGGTCCCCAGCCCAGCCCCGTCACACGAGGGCCTTTCTTTCTCGGGATTGCAAATACGCCCAAGATTCATGTCCACAGCCGGCGGCGGCCCGGGACAATGGCCAGACCTAGGAAGTGAGGGAAGTCCTGTCCAGAAAGGGGTTCACAGAGTCTGCCTGAGGAGGAGTGACCCCGCCCCCAGCCCCTCCCCCACCCACCACGTCCACCCTGGAAGGATAAACAGAGTCTGTAAGGAAATTCTCCCTGGAAGCACACTGCACAAGTCCACCGCCTTAGACTAAAGATTAGGAGAAAGTCAAAGGGCGGGGGACTCCTCCCAGGAGGAAAAAATATCCAATGGTAATCACACGTGGGAGAGAGGGAGGGTTGGGCTGGAATCCCAGCTGGACGCCCTGACCCAGCTCCAACTCTGTCCTCTGTAACAGATGACACCACGCATTGTAAAGCGGGCTCAGTGCACACGAGGGCCGTGCCTTTCTCCTTCCCAAGTCTCCCCTCACCTGCCTCCTTCTGGTGAGTTTCCCTGGTGGCAGATGCCACCTGAGACTTTCACAGGCTGCCCAGGCTGGTAGAAGAAGAAAAGACCCCCTCAACAGCGGTTGGGCTGGAAGGCAGCTCATGTTCACTTGCAAGGCTACAATAATTAGAGATGAGCAGATCACGTTCACGTCCAGCTGGGACGGAGGTCAGGAAAGCTAACTTGGAGGATTTACCAGGAATCAGGCCCAGGCCTATCAATCCTCACAACCCTGGGAGCATCACAGGTTTTACTAATCCCATTTTACAGATGAGGGCACTGAGGCTCCGTGAGGGAGAGTCACTTGCCCGGGATCACAGGGCTAAAGAAAGAGGCAGAAGAGGCGTTTGGATACAGACCGGTTGGGCTTGGGGCCCAGGACGCCTGTCACCCCAGGGTGGCTCAGGAAGGGCCAATCAAAGGGAGAATTAATCTTGCCTGACACGTGCCTCCAGTGCCACGGTGACATTCGTTCCTAGGCCAGAACCACATACACGATCCCTTAATTTGGGCGTCATCATTATTGTTTCATTTTAACCCCGCTATTTTGTCTGGAGCCGGTTGGGTTTGTGCAGACTCCTTCCTAATTCATCCCATTTCCGCCAAAAATAAAGGATGTTATTTTAAGTGAAGATGATGTGACTCCCTTTAACAGCCAGAAGCAGGTCTCCCCGGATTCCCGTTTCCACGGTCAGAAACGAGGGCTGCGGCCGATCCCAGCCCGTGACTCCGGAGCTTAGAAATGCAGGTGGCAAGCCCCGCCTGGATGAAGCCATTTAATTACCACGCAATCAATATGCAAACAAGTGCCAAACTGGGTTTGAATCAAATTTCTCATTGGGGACTCAGTGGGGGAGGAGGGGCCCGCGAGGAGGGGCCGGGTGGGCTGGCAGAGAGAGAGGCGGCAGGATGAAGAGATGAGGGGGTGGACTGGGACCCAGGCACCTGAGGGCTTTCAGAGGGTCCTCCAGCCTCCCCAGTGTCTGGCAGGGGGCCGGCTCCCAATGAGGGGACCCGGGGTCTGTGGCTGAGGCCGCAGTCGGTGGGAGGGTTTCCAGGCCTGTCAGCTGAAGTCTGGCGGCCTCCACTAATTCATTTGACTCGGAAATCACAACTTGACCAGGTTCCCCCTCCCTTCTTTAAAACAAACTCATTAAACTTGTCAACACTCATTAGGCCTGTAAAACATTGAACCAGAGTCACTGGGGAGACTTGGAGAGGGTGTGTGTGTGTGTGTGTGTGTCTGGAGCATGCACTCCAAAGCTGAACCAGGCCCTGGGAGACCTATCGCTGGGACTTGGCAGGGGCAGAAGTCACATTCGTTTGCTCAGTTATTTCCTTCCTTCCTGCATCTGTGCTTTATCAAAGGCAAAACAGTCTGGGGGTTGGGGCACCGGCTCTGTGGTCAGGCTTGAGTTAGAATCTGGCTTTGCCCTCCTGGCTAGCTGATGCGGCCCATTCCTTACCCATCTCTGGATCTCGGTTTACCCCATCTGTAATATGGGTATTATAGGAACAAGATCTATCTCACTGGGCTTTTGGGGAAATGACGCATATCAAGCGCTTAAAACCATGTACATTTTAAGAATGCAGCACCTGGGAGCTGTTACTGCTGTGATGAATCTTTTGTAGGAGGCAGCTTAGTTTAGAACTTCAAAACTTGGATTTGGTGAGACTTGAGTCTGAGCCTCAGTTTCCTGGTGTGAGACTCTGGATGGGGGACCATTTCCCTGAGTCTCAGTTTCCCCAGTAAAACAAATTTTTAAAAATGTATATTAAGAAATAGGAGGCTGGGCACGGTGGCTCATGCCTGTAATCCCAGCACTTTGGGAGGCCAAGGCGGGAGGATCGCTTGAGTCCAGGAAGTTGAGGCTGTGCTGTGATTGTGCCACTGCACTCCAGCACTAGGCAACAGAGTGAGACCCAACTCCAAATAATAATGATAATAATAATAATAATATGATCGTGGTGAGAAGTGAGTGGACAGAATCAACACTAGTGTGGCGTCTGGCACCGCAGGAATATTAGGACTATCTTTTCTTCTTGGTTTTTTTCCTCCCCACTCAGCCCTTCCCCCTGCCACCCTGCCATGTGGCATGGAATTGAGGGGACGTGCCCAGATCCCAGCCCTTTGCTGAAGAGAGTAGGGCTGGTTAGAGGGTTACCATTTTACAGCCCAATCCTAAGCCGAGGCTCCCGGGAGAGGGGCTAGGAGCGGAGACTGCAGCCTGGCCTCAGGATGGAGGTCCCCATGGCCTTAGAAGCAGAGGCCTCCTTTGGAGAAGGGAGAAGTGCTTAGGGGAGACACTCGTCCTTCCGTTGCAGAAAAACTGCCCTATGGAAAGGAAACCAAGTAACCCCAACCTAACAAGAGAGGTCAGAGGAAGGGCTCCTGCCTGCGGGAGTCTTCTAAGCCCCACTTTCCTTCTAAGAAACTCCTCAGCCCTGGCTCCCTAAGCCTCACACTAGCCTCTCCGGGCTCCTCCACGCTGCTCAGAGGACCCAGCTCCACCGGGGCCCAGAGACACCGAAGCCGAGGCAGAATCAGGGGCCGATGAATAGTGGTTTTGTCTGTGTTCTGTAGTGGTGGTGTGTTCTTTTCTCTTTAAAGCGGGGTGTCTGCAGGCTCTCTCTCTCTCTTTCTCTCTCTCCGTCCCCTTCTTATTGAGAATGCCCCTTAAAAAAAAAAAAGGACGCCAGCCTTCTGCTATTTTTCTTCTCTCTCTGGAAATGAGAACATCAGCTATTGAAGCGGATTGATGAACTCTTCCCAAAAGTTTATTAAGGGAAGGTTAGACAAAGGCCCCAGGGCCCACAGGCAACTGAGCAGTCAGTATATATACTGGGCCCTTTTGTCCCCCAGGGCCGACGCATGAATACCTCTCAATGGCCCTCTTTAGAGTGACAAGATCAAGCCAGACAACGGCTTGTTAAAAGGAGCTGCGAGCTGTTTCTCTTTCTCCGGCCGCCGCGGCTCCGTGCCCCACTTGTGCATTAATGTACATCTGCAGCGAGAGGAATAATCGGCTGGGATTCTGTCGGTTTTGTGTGGGTTTTTCTTTTTTCTTAAATACACCCTTCCTCCTCCTCTTCCCTGCCCCCCCCTGCCCTTCCCGCCCCTGCCCTGCCCCTCCCCCCACAATGGTCCTGGAGCCATATGTTGCCCGGAGCAGCCTGCCTGTGCCTTCGAGGGGTCCCGGGGCTGGGTGTTTCTGGGAGAGAATGAGAAAATGGGGTCCTGGGACTGCCGTTTCTTCCCATCCCCCCTGGTGGTGGTGACCCCACTGCTGAGCACAGACTGTGCTTGCCGGGCTGGGGGTGGGGGCTGAGGCAAGAGCCTGCCTACACCTTTCCCTAGGCAGATTTCCTGTCGGGGCGGGCAGAGCAAGAGAGAGAAGCATCTTTCGCAAGGAACTATCCAGGCCAGGCCGGCTCCTGGGGCCTCGCCCCGGTTTTTAGCTGATGCGTTCATTCGGGACAGCGGTTAAGGCCAAAAGCTAACCTCAACCCCAGTCATATGCGCGGCGTCTGAGTCTGTGCTGGCTTGGCCGGCTTGGAGAGAACGTGTCCTGAGAGGAGGCATCTGGTAGAAGCCAGGCCCCCAGGACACCGGCTGGGCAGGGTTGCGGGAGATCTTGTCAGGGTCCGAGTTGCCTTGGGAGAATCCTCTCTCCATGATCAGGGCTAAGGGGCAGGGCTTGCTCAAGTCCCGGTTTTGCAGACATTCAGAATCTCCAACAGTCGGGGTGGGGTGTGTGTGTGTGTGTGTGTGTGTGTGTGAACATGAGCACACGTGTAGATGAGCACATGCATGTTTGTGCATGCAAGTGCATGTGCTTGAGCACATGTGTGTGCAAGCAGATGTGTGTACACGGGCACATGCGTGTACATGAGCACTTGTGTGTACATATGAGTACGTGTGTGTGTGTGCGCGCACACGTGCGCACAGATTCTCTGTCCTAGTGCGTCCTGTTTTGTTCCCATCTCCTGGGCCAGATCAGCACCTTCTTTGAGGGCAAGAACTAGGCAACCACACTTTATTCTGTTCTGGGTGTTCTGGGCTCCCCTGTTACGTGCTAGTCCAGGACTATGTGCAGGGTAAATATATGCTAACTAAATGCTCCCTAAATTGAGAACTTTCCTGAGACAAATGAGCAGTAGTGGGGAGCGGGACGGCCAGGCATCTGCAGAGGGTTGAAGGCTAGCTCCCCCCTCTTCCCTTCCAGTCCCATACGTGAAAGGGAGGCACCCCCATGATCACGGGTTAGAGAATTCAACCCATGTTGTCTACCGTCACCTTCTAAACAACTTTCCTCTCAATGAGGAGGCCATGGAGGACTGTTGAGCTTACCTCCCTGCTGCTTTTCTCTCCCTGGGGAGGGGAGAGTGAGAGGAAAGGGACCTTGGACAGAAGCTGGCAGGAAGAAGAGCTGTCCTTACCGACAGGCAGGAGGCCTACTTCTGAGTCCTGAGTGACCAACTCTCCCATTCTACCCACATCCCAGAACAGTACCGGGCAAATTGGAATGGTTGGTCACCCTGCTCCCTGGGGCATAAGGACCAGTCCCTTAGGTCCACGGGGCTCAGGACTATCACCTGCCACATGGGGCGATCTCAGCCTCGCCCCGCTTTTGTTCAGGGCGAGTGGGGAGGGGAGTGATCACACGAGGTCTGCCCTTTGTGTCAAGTGGCTGAGGGGCATGGAGGCTGGAGGTTGGAGCCCACCTGTACCCGGTGGAACAGGCACTCAATGGCTGGGCCTCGGGGTGTCCTTCCCCCTAGCGCTCCAGGTTGGAGCTTCTGTCAGGGAAAGAGCCACGAGGGCAGGACCAGTCTCCAGTCTGGAACTGGGCTCTTTGACTTAGGCCAACACAGGTTCAAATCCAGGCTCTGCCACTGGCCGGCTGGGAGGTTCTGGTGAAGTGAACCTGGCCTGTGGGAGGGAGGTGTGCCATGCTTTGCCCAGGCCTTTTGCAATGACTCCCCCCTGCCGCCCAGCCCTTCACAAAGGTGGGGTGAGGTGGAAATTACTCGGTGACAGGGGACAGGCCTGAGCCCCAGGGACCTTAGACTACACCCAGGACGAGGCGGGCCTCTAGCCGATGACCTGTTTCTCCTTCCGTTTATTATCTGCTCTTCCCCCCGCCCTCCCCCTTTTTCTGGCTCAGGACAGAATTAGGAGGGGAGAAAACGGGAACTCCAGATGCCACATCTATCCAGGGAGACCAGAGTGGGGGGTGAGAGAGGCATGAGAAGTGGGGAGACCGTGGAGTCATCATAATTTAAGGATTCTGCCTCCCGCCTTCCCTTAAGAGAGACTTGCTATTTCATGGGTGATTCACAGCGAACTTCCCCCAAGGAAGGACGGTGACCCTTGACCCTTGTCACCTGTATTTACCACGTTCAAAAGCCCCTGCCAGCCCCAGAGAGCTGACCTGAGCTGGGACCAAGGCACCAGGGCCTGCAGGGCTATAAACAAGCCGAGCTGCTTGCACTCAGGAATCCTGAGCGAAAAAACAGAAGGGACAGCAAGGTGGGGCCCAGGCCTGGCCTGTAAGCACATGTTTGAAGGGGAGGGGAGAGGGGATGGGGGGCTGGAGGATGAGTTAGGGGAGAGGCAGGCAGCTGAGCCCCCAAATAAGAACTATCTCTTCTCCCTCAGTTTTCTCACCTGTAAAATGGAGCTAAAAATACCTTCCTGGAAGGATTAAGTAAAGTAATGAGAAGGAGAGCGCTCCCAGGGGCCTGGCCAGTTGAAAGGGCTCAAGAGTGCTGGAGGTAAGAGGCTGTGTCATAAAGCAGGGGATACAGAAGGGGGAGCAGAGGATGGAGGATTTAAATAGTTCACGCTGGTTGTTAGTCAATCAACAAACCTCTGCTGAGTGCTAACTTAATGCACGGCTCTGGGCTGAAGCAGAGAACGTCATGGGCCTGTCTGTCCCTGTCCCTAGAGGCCTCCTGAATGGTGGGCAGACAGACAGGTAGACAGATCCCACCCATTCAATGTGAGAACTGTAGGGGGTGTTGAGGGACACAGGGACTGTGTCATGCTTTGGGGGTTCAAGAGGTGGACGTACATTTGTCTTTATTTTTTCAAACTCACATGTCCTGTGCATCTCCCCAGAGATGTGATCTCCCACCCACTGCCCCTGCCCACCCCAAACCTGACTTTGGTGTGTCCACAATCTCTTAGGTTTGACTTTCATTCCCTTCCATGCTACTGATGAGAAAGTAGAGGCCGAGAGAAGAGAAATGGCCTTTCCCAGCTCTCCCTGCAGGTCTGTCTGGAAGCTTGCACCAGGCTGGGTTTCCATCCTAACCTCTGTGAGCCTCAGTCTTCTCATCTGTAAAAAAGGGCTAATAACACCCACCTCACAGGGTCAGAGAAAGCCACGTGCCACGTCCTGCATACAGTAGGTGCTCAGAGCATGGGCCTGGAGCCCGTGCTGGCTTCCTGGCTGCAGCACAGTAGAGCTGGGGCTCTCTTGAACCAGCCTGGCCTTTGAGCTTAGTGCAACTTCTTATTAGCACAATTAATCACCTGGGGACAGTGGCTCATGGCCCTGCCCTCTGCCTGTGCCTCCGAGTGGCAGGGGTGGGCAGAGGGCATGGGAGCAAAGGCTCAGCGGCTGCCTGTTTGTTTATGGGCCCAGGAAGCTTTATTGGTTTTACTCTCCAGCCTGTTCTAAAATCAAAGGACATTTCCTGGGAGGGGTGGAAGCCAGTCACTGGAGCTCAGAAGGCAGCTTTCTTTACTTTTTTGAGCGCGATCTCGTCTCTGCCCACACCCGTGCCACACAGGCGTGTCCTGAGGCTGCACAGCAGGGGTCAGAACTTTGCTAGGCACAGGGTGGGCTTTCAGAGTGAGGAAGCGGCCTCTCCTGGCAGGACGGGGACAGGAGAGAGCTATCGTTTCCCATAGCCCGAGTGAGCACTGCTGAAGCGTGTGACCAGCCTCGGCCACGTCCCCTGCCCTTTAAGAGCCCTGGTGATTATCTATCTATCTATCTATCTATCTATCTATCTATCTATCTATCTATCTCTATCTCATTTATCTGTGTATTTATTGAGTTGAGTTCCCACTCTGTGGCCCAGGCTGGAGTGCAGTGGAATGATCACGGCTCACCCCAGCCTCAACCTTCTGGGCTCAAGTGATACTTTTCCCTTGGCCTCCCAAGCAGCTGGGACTACAGGCATGCACCACCACGCCCATGGTCTTTTTTTTTTTTTTTGTAGAAACAAGGTCTCACTGTGTTGCCCAGGCTGGTCTCAAACTCCTGGGCTGAGGCAATCCTCTTTCCTCAGCCTCCCAAAGTGCTGGGATTACAGGCATGATCCACCACACATGGCTTCTTTTTTTTAAGAGAGATTGGGTCTTGCTGTGCTGTCTAGTCTGGTCTCAAGCTCCTGGGCTCAAGCAATCCTCTCGTCTTGGTCTCCCAAAGTGCTGGAATTACAAACGTGCACCACAGTGCCTGGCCCATTAGTTCTTTATATGGAAAGAACCACATGCTTATTGGGAAAAACGAGGCACTAGAGAGTACACAAAGTAACGAGTGTGTCATGCTCTGCTTCCTACTTACCATGAATAACTTGGGAGTTTGATCTTCTGGATGCTTGCTTCTTTGCAGAGAAATGAGCACATCTATACATAGGTATCTTTTGACAGAGTGGGACTGTGCAGCAGACACTGTTCTGGACTCAGTCGGTTGATAATGTGTCCAGACGTCCTTTTCTGGCGGTTGGTGCGAGAGGCTGCTGCTTCCTCAACATCTTGCCAGAGCTGCCTTTTGGCGATTGTTTCGGTTGCCGACAACCTGACGGGGGAGAACTGACACCCTAAGCGCCCAGCTCATCCCTTTCGCTTGATAACTCAGGAAGACATTGCTGTGCCCATTTTACAGGTGATAAAACTGAGGCCAGATACGTCAAACAATTCCTCCAGTTCTCCCGCTAGCAAGTAGTGGAGCTGGAACTTGAATCTGGGGATTTCTGACTCTAAGTGCTGTGGAATATTCCGGGGTCTGCCGCGGAATTGGTCCCATCCTGAGTTGAGAGGATGGACTCCAGATGAGAACTGTAACTCAACTGTGGTGCTGGCATCTCCCAGAAGCTGTGGCAGCTGCGACCGGCCCATCCCAGATGGCATCTGATCCCCATTCCCCGCCCTCCCCCCGCCGTGAAAGAGAGCACGGAGGAGAAATGGAGGCTCGGAAAGCCCCATCCCCATCCACTGGCGTCAGGAAAGCGGGACCCCGGGGCTTCAGGTCCCTCTCCTGGTCCAGGACCATGAAACCCACAGCTCCCCAGAGCCCTGGGCTAAAGTTGGGATTTGGAGCTGACAGAAGCTTCTCCTGCAGACCCCCCCCCCCAGATGTCAGTTTGGGAAGCATCAAGTGTGACCCTCTCACTTTCACAGATGGAGAGGCAGAGGCCCCAGAAAGGTTAAGTGACTTGCCCAAGGTCACACGGCTAATTAGCAGCAGGGCCGGGACAGATTCCATCCTGCTGGAAAGATGATCTCTCGTTCCTCTGCGGCAGCAGTGACCTCTCTTTTGGCCCTCCCCGCCTGTGGCCCCAGCTGGGCTTTTCCTTCCCAACGGTTGAGAGGAGCTGGTGACTTGGAAGAGGGAAGATCGAGCCTGGGCTGGGGGAGGGAGGCAAGGAGGTTGTCATGTGGAAGTCTGGTTCCCAAGCTGTGACAGCACGCCACAGTCTAGACTTGTCACCCCTACCTTCCACGTGGGGGATTTGAGAGGCTCGCAGGGTGATGTCAGTTGCTGGGAGTTACACGGCACATGATGGAATGTCGGACCTGGGGCGGCATGGGGGCAGCTTTGGGACTGTCGCGTTCTATCCTCCCGGTTTACAAATGAAGAAGGTTGAGGCCCTGCGGAGAGGAGGCTAGGAGCCCGTTCCCCTAGCCATATGCTGTCCCCCTAGACAGGGCCCGAGGGGAAGTAGGATCCTGTGTCACCTTTCCCAGGGAATGAGCTCTTTAATGGGGCCCCATGGGAGAAGCCACCCTTTGGTTCCAGCGATTCGAACCTGGCAGTGTAATGAGGTGGTTCTGGAGTCAGCTGGGCCCCAGTTCCCAATCTTGACTCTGCTGTGTGTCCTTAGGAGCATGACATCACCTCTCTGTGCCTCCGTTTCCCTCCGTGCAATGTAGAGTTTCATCGTAGGGTCGTTAAGAGGGTCAGAGGACGTGGTGCCTGCTCACAGAAGGCGCTGGGTCATGTTTGCGTCGCGTTAGCTTTATTATCAGGGCGGAATGAGTGTCCCAGCTTTCAACCTCAGTGGTCTTGACACCACGCCCAGGACATGCATCTTTCTCGGGTCTCTGGGAGGGAGGTGAGCTTGGCCCGGAGCTGGGGGGATGTGGTGTGGGCAGGCTCGCGTGGCGTTTCGGCTGTTGCAGAAATGGTCACATTTTCCTGTAGAGGAAAGAAAGAAAAGAGGCGGTTCCCCGGCCTTTCCTTTCCCAGGGCCAACTCACCCTGTTTCAAAACCATCGTCTAATTCAGAGGGCGAATCTGGGGCCGATGCCCCCACATGCAGGGCTGTGGTCTCAGGGACCGTAGACTTGCTCTGGCCTGTGGGGACCTAATGGACTTTCCAAGGACAGGGGGTGGCATGCTGACTGCCACCAGCCTCAGGAAGTCTAAGGGCTGAGGGGAGCACACCAAGTGCCACATTCTCCCTAATAGCCGCGCAGCAGCATACTGGGGAGGGCACAGAGGCCTGCTGTCGGCCTCGCCCTTGTCAGCCACCCCCCACCATCTGCGTAAAGGCAGTGCCAGCCCGTGATGTGGGGACAGGCGATGGGGCGGGGAAAGGGCCGAGGGGCCCAAAGGGCGACTGGGGGAGGCATCTGGCCAATCACAGAGCCCAGACACCCCCATTGCCTGGCAGAGGCCTTCTGGGTTCCACCCATCACCCAGGTGGTTTGTGGCAGCGTTCCACCTGAAGACAGTCTTTGAAAGTCAATTATCGAAACCAAGGAAGCCAAGGCCTCACGGCCCCACAGCGTTCTAGGAGCAAACAAACTTTTGGCAAGTTCGGAGAAAAGGAAGCAGGATTGAATTTCTCCTCTGACTCACCTGGGGGAAAAATAAGACTGCTGGGTGGTGGGGGCATCAGGGAACTGGGCTCCATGGTGGGCTGAGTGGGTGGGGGGGTTCCTCCGGGGGCATTGAGAAAGAAAGCTTCTCCTTAGCAGCTGGTTCTAGGCCTCAGGACTGCCTAGGTTGGGCAGTTCTGCCTTTGGTCTGACTTCATTCCCTCCTGCTGTCGATGAAAAGACAACCTGCCTCTGGCTTACCAGCTGAGTTGAGGAGTCAGGTCCGAGTCATGACCCTACCCCTGCTGGCTATGTATGCTGCCAGATAAGTGGCTCTACCACTCTGGCACTTTCCACGTGGGGGATTTGAGAGGCTCAAAGGGTGATGCCAGTTGCTCAGAGTCACACGGCATGTGAAGAAATATCCTATCTGGGGCGAAATGGGGGCAAGGTTGGGACCATCGAGTTCTATCACCCCATATTACAGATGAGGAAAGTGAAGCTCTGACGTGAAGCCTTTCCACATCTGTGAAAGGAGGGAAGATAATAATACCCACCTCAGCGCTTCTCAGTCAAGAATAAAACTCCATAGGAAGGAGGGGGTGTGAGAGGCCGTATGGTGGGTGGGGTTGCCTCCCTCCTTCAGGGGGCCACAGGGTCTGCAGACCCCTAAATGCATGCAGCAGCCCCATGAAGGAGGACCTCCCCCTGAGAAGCCAGATCCTCACAGGGAACAAGAGAGGCCGCATCCCAGAAGATGGCTTCTGGGGGCTGCAGTTGGAGGGACTGAGGTTAGAGGTAAGGAAACACACACCTCTTTGTCTCTACAGGCCATGAAGGACCATTGCAAGGAACACTAGGAGTTGTTGAGTCAGGGGAATGTTTCAGGAAAGTGCCACTCCTAGGAGCTCTGACCCACCTGTCCACTTCTGCTGGGATCCCTGCCCCCTGCCCACCCCCCCACCCCCGCCGGTGTCAGAAGGGGGAGATTGGGAGGGGCCAAACTTTGCTCTTCTCCTACCCAAGTCAACCCCAGCTCCTGGCCCTCCCTTCCCTCCAGGGAATCAGCTACAGCTGAGCTGTGGAAGGGCTCTCTCTTCCCTCTGAGCATGCCACAACCCTTCCTCCCCATCCCAGTCTCCCAGCCACGCGACCTCTGGAGCCGCACAGCAGATGGGAAAATTCCGAGCAAGACCCAGGAGCCCTAGCGTGGCGATTCTCAGCCATGACTGCACGTGAGGGTCACACGAGGGAGCTTTCAATGGTAACAATGCCAGACCAGCCTGGACAGCATAGCAAGATCCCATCTCTACAAAATGAAAAAACCTTTTTTTAAAAAAAATGAGTACCTCTAGTCCTAGCTACTCAGGAGGCTGAGGTGGGAGGATCACTTGAGTCTGGGAGTTTGAGGCTGAAGTGAGCTATGATGGCACCGCTGCGCTCCAGCCTGGTTGACAGAGTGAGACCCTGGTTCAAATAAATAGATTAAATAAATAAATAAATGCCTTGCTGTCCAAGCTTCACCCCAACCCAATTAAGTCAACACGGGCAGGCAGTATTTTGCCAGGTCCCCAGGAGATTCCAAGAAGCAGCCCAGACTAAGAAGCCCTGGCCCAGAGTCAGAGCTGTGGATGTTACAGCCACACAGATGCCCAACCCACACCCTCCAAGCATCAAAGTCCTCCCCAGGAGAAAACAGAGCCATCTCCCAGAGCTATGAGGCAGGCCAGAAGGGAACCCAGAGTGAGAAAGTGCCTGACACCCAGCAGGTGTGCATTCAATGTCTGGTAAAAATCTTAACAGCTCCTCTGTTTGGAGCGCCTGCCTGATGCCAGGTACTCTGCCTACATTGACATAAATGTTCCTCTGGCCCTGAAGGATTCCTGGGATTGGCACGCCTTCCCCCATGCCGAGGGCTGCCTTTGTCCTGGTTTTGGGCAGGCGGGTGTGTCTGGAAGCCCTGGAGCAGGACCCCAGCTGGTTCTTGTTTGGACACATCTTGGGTAACCTTCGGCAAACAGTGACTCAGCTGCCTTGGCTGAAGGTGAGCCTTCCCAGGCCAGGCCCGGCTTCCTCAAGTTTCTTCCTGCAACATGTCAGGGCCCACGAGGATGTGGTAAACACCTGTGTCAGTTTCTCTTAGGGGCCCTTGGGGAGGCCGCAGGATAGGGTCTCTCCTTTCCCTCCACTTTCTCAAACGCTTGCCTTCTCTGAGTGTCCATCTGCCTCCTAGTTGCTGGGGCTCCGGGAGGTTAGGCCACCAGCCCAAGGGCCCCGGGACTCGAACCGTAGTTCTCAGTCTCCAAAGTCATATCCTGCTGCAGCCTCTAGTTCCCTGTGGCCGGGGAAATGCCAGGAGGAATCTAGGGTGTCTTCAGAGCTCCAGAACAAACATCCTAAGTCAGTGGCCTCAGGACTTAGCAATAACAGTGACCATATGGTGGGCGCCCTCAGCAGATCTCCGTCAGTCTCTCTGGTGACACCCTCAGCTGACCCGCTGTTGGCCTCCCCTTCACCCTGGCTGATACACCCCGAACGTCTGGGGGTCTCTGGAACTAGGCAGGGGGCTTGGAGACTGGTCCCAGCTCTCTCACTGATCTGCTGTATGATCGCTAGCAAGTCACAGGTCTTAGCAAGTCACATTCCCTCTCTGGGTTCAGTTTTCCTATCTGTAAGACAATGAGTCGGGACTAAGCTAGATCTCAGGTTGCTCCCAGCTTGAACCGACTAGCTCTCTCGAGACAGAAGAAAGTCTCAGACTTTTGAGATCAAGTCCATGCGGGGAAGCTGTCCTAAACAGGAAGGCTGGCACCTGCCATGGACCTGGGTACAGCCCCACACTCTGGTGCTCGGATGCTCTGAGACAAGGATGACAGCTTAGCTCCTTGAGTCTTGGCTTCTTTTTCTGATAGTGGTTGCAACATAGTTGCGGGGGTAAATGAGTTGATCCACAGTGAGCGCTTCACAGTGCTTGATACAGAAGAATCACTTCCTGTGAGCTGTAATGACCACTGATAAGGCTTCCTCTGCACCTCAGAGCCCTTGTCGACACAACGGTACCCTCCTTGTGAAGCCTTGCGTGGATTAAATGAAACAACAAGTGCTTGTAGCTTGGGGTCTGGCAAATGGTCCTGGCTATTGTAAAATCAGTTATTTGCAGGAGTGTGGCAGGGCCAGTGGAAGCTGAGGGGTGGGAAAGCGCTGGGCAGGGTGGCGGTGGCTTTTCGTTGCCCTTCTTGGGGTGCTGGAGACATTCTGTTCCCAAAGTCCTGAGTACCCAGGCCCCGGGGGACCTGTCTGCACCCCGCCCCCAGCCCCTGGCTGTAGCTTGTTCTCCAGCAAGCTCTCCTCTCTTCCACCCTCCTGCTTCCCCTTGGGCCAGAGCTCCTGACCCCTAATTCATGAAACCTGTTGGCTCGGGGCCTAGACCTGCAGCCCCCCACCCCCTGGGCATCCGTCTGTCTGTCTGTCTGTCCATCCATCACATGGGAACCTTGCCAGTCTGCCTCCAGGCTGGCAGGGGCCGCAGGCCAAGCAGAGGGACAGCCCAGGCCCGTGGGACACCCTCCGCCTGGCCACCGGCCCATCAGGCACCACTTAAGAGGATGTACTCTTGCCTGTGGAGAGCAAAGGCCAGGCTGGAGACGCCTTCAGAAATGGAAATGGGACCCATTTGTTTATAATTTACTCCCTGACACTTAACGGGATCCCGATGGGACAAATACAGGCTCAGAACTCACCCAGCTCCCACCTCAGAAGTGACTGGAGCCTGTCCAGCTCTCTGGAGGCAAATGCATCTCAAAGTGGAGCAGGCTGCTGGGCTCTCCCGCCACCTCCCTCCCCCCTCCCTCCCCCCTCCCTACGCTCTTGAAAGACCCCTCACTGTTCCTGGGATGGGTCAGGGCTGCCAGCCTTTCCAAGCTGTGGGGCAGGAAGGCAGCGGGCGGGCTTTTGAGGCAGAGAGAGGCCGGGGCAACGATTTGGGAAAGGCCTAGCACATTCCGGGCACAAGGCAGGCAAAGAGAAGGAGCCGGCGACGGAGGAGAAATCCAGTTTTCAATTTTCCTCCAGAGAAAACATGAGTGCACGAGAGACAGAATAATTTTCCAGTGCGCGGGCCATAAGTGAAACCTCCTTGAGACGTTGTGAGTTATTAAAAAGAAGGAAAGAAAAGAAATGGCAGGATCAGTTTGCCTTTAGCAGAACTGTACAATGCCCTCTTATTCCAGGGGAATCGAATTAGAGGGCAGGAGGCCAAGCCTGGGAAGGCAAGAAAGCCAGGGTTGGGGCTGGGAGACCCCTGTGCACCGGGTGGGAAGAGGGTGTGGGGAGAAGGTTGCGCCTTGTTTGGGACTGGGCAGGGGGAAGATGACCTCGGGGGCGTTTTTCCTCCTAGCATCTTGGAAGACTCAGTGGGCCTGGATTCAAAATCTGAATCTTGGCTCTGCCTTGTCTTTGAGTTGATGGCTTAACCTGAACCTCTGTTTCTTCATTTTAAAATGGGAATAGGCTGGGTGTGGTGGCTCACGTCTGTAATCCCAGCGGTTTGGGAGGTCAAGGCCGGAGGATCGCTTGAAGCCTGGGCAGCGTAGTGAGACCTTGTCTCTACAAAAAAAAATTACAGAATTAGCCAGGTATGGTGGTGCATGCTTATAGTCCCAGCTACTGGGAAGGCTGAGGCAGGAGAATCACTTCAGCCCAGGATTGCAGGCTGCCGTGAGTTAAGATTGCACCAACCTGGGCAACAGAGTGAGACTCTGTCTCAAACAAAAAAAATAGTAAAATTCCTCGTTGGTGTAGTTGGCAGGAGGAAATGAGGAATGTATGAGCAGAGCTTGGCATACACTTGGCACTTAATACATGTTTTTTTCTGTCCTTCATTCATCAAAGTGACCAGCCTGACCTCCAACCCTAATGGCTTCCTTATTCCAGGCATCCTAGTTAATCTTTCTACCTTCCAGAATCTCCCGTCCCCTCCCACCTCTCACCACTGCCCCTCTGAATCTAGCCACCAGGCTCCCTAACCCTACTGGCATTCCAGATCCAGCTTAGTCTCTGGGGCTGCCAAGCTGTCTCCTCCCCCATGTCTCTCTCTCTCTCTTTTTTTTTTTTTTTTTTTTTTTTTGAGTTGGAGTCTCACTCTATCGCCCAGACTGGAGTGCAGTGGCCGCTCCTGGCCAATGCAGCCTTGACCTACTGGGCTCAGGCGATCCTTCTGCCTCAGCCTTCCTAGTAGCTGAAACTACAGGCATGCACCACCACACCCGGCTCATTTTTTTTATTTATTGTAGAGACAAGGTCTCACCAAGTTACCCAAGGTGGTCTCAAACCCTTGGCTCAGGTAATTCTTTCACCTCAACCCTCCCCCATCTCTTACAGAGAATCTACGAGTCTTGTAATTAAAACAGTCAACTTTCATTATTATTATTTTTTTAGAGATAGGGTCTTCTCTGTCACCTAGACTGGAGTGCAGTGGTGTGATCATAGCTCACTTCAGCCTCCAACTCCTTGGCTCCAGCTATCCTCTTGCCTCAGCCTCCTGAGTAGCTGGGACCACAGGCATGTGCAAACACGCCAGGCTAATTTTTGTTTTGTTCTGTTTTGAGAGTTGGAGCCTCGCTATGTTGTCCAGGCTGATCTCTAACTTCTGGCCCCAAGCGATCCTCCCGCCTCTGTCTCCCAAAGTGCCAGGATTATAGGCGTGAGTCACTGTGCTTGGCCTAAAATCAACTCTTTGGTTCAGAAATACAGAACAGAATATAAGCCTACCTGGGGTTGCGAGCACACATGCACCCTGCACACACCCAGAAGAACTATGGCTGGCAGGAGATGTGCGTCCTTCCACGTGGATTCCACAAAGCATGGAGTCAGGACCCTTCCCACGATTGCATTCCAGCTCAGATGCTCTGTGCCCTTCTCCCCAATGCAGCCCAGGCCCAAGACCGCTGGTCTCTTTCAAGGCTATTTGGAGCAAGCACAGGATAGCGGAGGCTGGGTTATAGACACAGTTTCACTGGCATGTGCATGTTCTCCAGTTTCCAAGGCCTTGTCACCACCCTCTCAAAGTGCATGGGAGATGGAGTGGCGAAAGGGTCTGCAGCACGGGTTCAGACTCCTGGTGGACCTGGGTTCAAGTCCTGACAGCTGCATGTAGCTGTGTGACTTGGTGCCAGCCACCGCCCCTCTCTGAATCTCTTCCTTCGGATTGATTTAATATCAGTGCGTAGCGGCTCTGAGCACTTGGGATGATGTCACCTATGCATGCAAAGCGTACCCGCAGGAGGCGAGAGCATCGTAGACTCTGGTTGTCACCATTTGATCCCCATGGAGAGGGCCGCTCTTTCTTCACAACCAGGGAGCCCAATCCTCCCCCTCAGCTCCTTAAATACACACGTGTTGCCCCCCACCCCCAAGTTCCTAGAAGCATGATTTCTGTCCCCCGAGAACCAGTGTGTTTCCAGATCGCGTCACCTCCCTGCCACTTCAGTGTAGCTAGCCTATGGCTGACCACATTTGGGGAAAATAACATTATTTATTTCACCAAGATTCAGTAAGCTGGGCTCAGAGCAATCATTGCCCCAGGGTGCGGGTAACAGATTCTATTTTTATTGATCAAAAAAAATTTTTTTTAATCAAAAACACATCAAACTAGAAAAGGCGTAAGCAGCAGGATCAAATTGGATTTTAACTCCTTTAAAAAGTGGCTCCTTCCAGCAGCCCATTCCAAAGATGTCTGACTTTTTGCAGGGAGAGGCTGGAAGTCCAGGTGAGGGGGCGGGGGTTCTGCGGGTGGGGGAGGCTGTTTCTCAGCCATCATTAAGACGCTGCACTTGTATCTGGGGCCTCGAAGTGGGTCAGACATCTGGATGCAGACAGGGGAATTCAATGGAGTACCTGTGTGTTGGTTTAGAGTGTCAATCCTCTGGACCTCTTGGTCTGTTCAGCTGGCTAGCTGGGCTTTCAGCGCGGGGCTGGGTGTCTGGCGTTGCATAAATACATCCTTAATGAAATTATGGTGCAAGATGATCCTAACATACTCACCAACAATCATGTTGACTGAAGAGCACACCGTCTTAGGCGGTTTGGAACACTGTAAGTTGTTGCACAGATCTGAACATATATAGGAGGCAACTCATTCGTTCATCCATCCGTCCGTTCATTCCACAAAGGTGTGTTGAGCCCTTAGCATGGGTCAGGCCCTCTTCTGGGCACCGAGGATAAAGCAGTGAACAAAAACAGGCCACGAGCTTTGTCCCTGTGGAGTGGAACCAAGGTCCCTCCAAATAATTCAAGCTGGAGGCTGGAAGAAGGTTCACAGAAGAGGCAGGTGTCAGGTGCGGTCCCTGGCTTGAGCCTTTTAAAGATCATTCTCTTAATACAATGACAGCCCTTGAAGGTACCAGTGACGCACACAATTGCTGAAGGCAGAGGGAGGGATGCGGGGAGAAGAAAGGGACTAAGGGGAACGGCCAGGGTGGAGAGCAGAGGTGAGAAGCGGCAACAGGGCCCGTGGGCAGGTAGGGAGGCCAGCTGGGTCTCTGGTGAGGACTTAGGTTGCCCAGCCCGTGGTCTGTCGAGCAACTGATGACACAGCTACCGTGACAGGTTGCAGGAGCAAGCACAGAGAAGGAAGCTTCCCTCCAGGCCAACCTCTTTGGCATCTCCTCCCCCAAAGATCCTGGATTTGGAGCCATGAGGGGCTAGGACCAGGCACTCCCTGCCCATCCCCCATTTCCAATGTGATAACAGGCCAGAAGGGGTGTGCGTTTTTTCCTGGCTCAGTCCATTTTCACAGAGCGGCATGGTTGTACCTGTTTGCCGATGCTAGTTTTCTCTGCACGTCTGCAAACAGTGGCTCTCAAAGCATGCATGGCCCCTGCCAGCAGCAGCAACCCCCTGTCCACCAACTTGTTGGAAATGCATATCTTAGGCTCCGCCCCCTGAATCAGGAACTCCCTCGTGGGGCCTGCAATCTCTGTTTCACCAAGTCCTGCAGGTGCTTCTGATGACACTCAAAGTCTAGAAGATGCTGGAGAGGTGGTTTGCTTCATGTAATATGCATCATTGGCACTGACCTCCAACTCACTGGGACGTGAGTGGAGCCTCTGCCCCTTAACAAGTCTCCACACCCTCCGAGTGTTCCCAGAGAGCCCTGGCCCCCAGAGATGATTGTGAGGATTCAGGTTGATCCCCCGGGCACATAGTAGACCCTCAATAAACTGTGACGCCCTTCATAACCCTCCAGACGTGAACCACGCCCAGAAGCTGAGCATGTCCCATAGGCCTGCGCTGACCACTTTGTGTACCCGGCCCAGGGGACACAGCACGCCAGGCCTCTTTCCTCCCCCCACCCTCCCGTCCACACAGGCTGCTCCTCCCCCTTTCTGTCCTGCCTTCCCAGTTACTTTGCAGAGACTCCCAGCCAAGTAGCCCAAAGGAGTCCTTGGCTGCTTTTGGCAAACAGCTTTCGAAGCTGGAAGTCATGTCAGTCCGGCTGTGGTCTCGCTGTAGTCCATCTCGCTGCTGTTGTTCACGGCTAGCCCAGAACAGGGCCCGTACCTGTATTCCACACCGACATGTTGAGTGAATGAATTCATGTCTTGAAGGCATGGCCCTAAGTTCGGGTCTGTCTCTCACTTCTCTGGGTGATTTCTCTGGAGCAGGAGCCCGGGCAGTGGAGAGAGGCAGCCGGCCAGGGGCCC
>NW_007113863.1:263381-263776 GCF_000164805.1 Carlito syrichta | reverse complement strand
GCCCTGCCAGTCGCAGGTGACGGCCCTCCCTCAGTCTCCCCTCTGTCCACCAGCATCCCAGCACCGGACCCGGCTCCAAGCCGGGATCTGCTTGGGACCCAGTTTTCTAGGACTGGGGCGTCCGCCTGACATAAGACGTAACAGTAATTAAGAAATAAGCCGCCTTGCCCAGCTTCACAGCAATCATTTGGCTAAGTAACTACCATGGTCCAGTGCCTCAAAAATCACCATTAGAGTACGCTCCTTAGGGCCATAAAATTTCTCGTTTTCTGCCTTTCACCAGCCTCCCCCTGCCCTCTTCGCCCTGCTTTATTTATACATTCGTCCTCAAACAATGGCAATAAACTCTTTCCCAGAGTGTTGCAAATCAGAAATTTGTCCACATTTTTCCACCA
>NW_007113863.1:260425-263361 GCF_000164805.1 Carlito syrichta | reverse complement strand
GAAGGGGCTGGGGGCTCCTGGGAAGCAGGGCTGGCCCCGGGCAAATGGAGGGGGTGACATAATCAGCCCCTCCCTTCCCCCACCAGAAGCAGATGATCTCAGGGGGTCTGTCCTGCAGCCCACACTACACACCCAGCTGAGGCTCCTCCGGACCCGCATCAATGACCCTTTCTCCGGCAACAGGCAGCTATAGAAAGTCCAGCTGGGCACCTGGGGTGTCCCCAGGGCAGGGCGACTGGGAACACTGCTGCGGTTCCTATCATGCTAGAATGTTCTCAATAGCAGACGCAGATAGGAACTGCAGCCATCAGTTAAATAAAGAAACCATGGACCGTATACATCACAGCACAACCAGGAGAACTGACTTGGGCTGCCCCTAAGTCGTAGCTTCTCTCCCAGGACTGCTGGTTTCTTTCCTCTCGGGAGTTATTTCTACGTTTATTATTTTTTTAATTTTAAAGATGTGGGGTACAATTCCGGGTTAGATATCCCAGGAAGCATGGTGGTGTGCTGGGCTCTGGGGGGAAGGTACCAACTCCCTCAGACACAGCCCAGCCTCTTTCTCAGGGCTGTTCCGAGGGATCCAGGAGGACCCCTCGTTCTTAGGGGTGGGGAAAATGGGGCTCAGAGAGGGGTTTAGACTCACCAAAGTTCACACAGCAAGCTGGAGGTCAAGTCAGGAACAAACTTCAGGGTCCCAATCTGGAGCCCTCTCGGCTTTCCAGCCAGGCTACAGCCTCCCTGTGGACGCTTTTCTGGGCAAAGCAGCAGTCCTCTCCTCTAGATGGGGTGCTGGCTGCCCATATGAGATTGGGGGCACTTCTGCAGCGATGATTTTCATTTTAACCTGGCGTTCCTGAAGACAATGACACTTGGAGAAGTAACTCAAGTCAATGGCTTTGGTGCCGGCATCCCAGAGGGTGATCTGTCTGTCAGGTGGGCTTCTCAGCCGAAGCTTTCTGTCTGCAAACAGGGCATGTGGCCTCTGGGAAAGTGTCTTGCCCAGTGCAGGGGGGATGCATTTCCAAGGGTCCTGCGTGACTTTCCTGTCAACCCTCCAGGATCGGGGCAGCCTGTTCATCTGAGCTCACGGTCTCCTGGTAGAGGAGAGATTCTGAGACATCCGCTTCCTTCTGTGTGGACATCAACTGCTGTAACTTTTCTATGAGTTGGAGTCTCACTTTGTTGCTCAGGCTGGAGTGCAGTGGCACCATCAAGGCTCACCACAGCCTCAACCTCCTGGGCTCAGGCGATCCTTCTGCCTCAGCCTCCCGAGTAGCTGGGACTACAAGAGTGTGCTACCATGCTCAGCTAATTTTTTTTTTTTTTTTTTTGGTAGAGACAAGGTCTTGCTATGTTGCCCAGGCTGGTCTCGAACTCCTGGGCTCAAGTAATTATCCTACCTTGGCCTCCCAGAGTGCTGTACCTTTTATCAGTGTGGGTCACTGAGGTACCGGCAGGTGCTTAGGAGACACCTGTCAGGGCACCTGCTTCTCTGCGCTCCTTGATAGGCAACAGATCGTAGGGTTCAGAGTTTCCTGGGAGGCCTATTCAAGGAAAGATGGAGGGGAGGCCAGAGGGACAGAAATAACTCCTGAGGGAACAGAAACCAGCAGAGTCCTGGAAGAGAAGCTACAACTTGGGGGCAGCCCAAGTCAGTTCTCCTTGTTGTGCTGTGATGACTACAGTCCATGGTTTCTTTATTTAACTGATGGCTGCAGTTCCTATTCGAGTCTGCTATTAAGAACATTCTAAGCCGGGTGAAGTGGCTCATGTCTATAATCCCAGCACTTTGGGAGGCAGAGACGAGAAGATTGCCTGAGACCAGGGGTTCAAGACCAGCCAGAGCAACATAGCAAGACCTCGTCTCCACAATAAATTAAAAAATCAGCCAGGCATGGTGGTGTGTTCCTGTAGCTCCAGCTACTTGGAAGGATCTCCTGAGCCCAGCAGGTTAAGGCTGCGGTGGGCGTGAGAGTGCCACTGCACTCCAGCCTGGGTGACAGAGTGAGACTCTGACTCAAAAAAAAATTCTAGAGTGATTGGAACCACAGAGGTGTTCCCAATCACCCTGCCCTGGAGATGCCCAGTATCTTAGAAGAAGAGAGTTCTCATTCTCATGGAACACCTCGACTTATTGCGAAGGCACAATGTCTACTCTGGCTCTCCTCAGTTGGAAGGGAGACTGAGTTCCCACTCATAAGAAGTTCAAATAAACCTCTTAGGATTGGGTTATGAGGTGTGTGGGGTAAACAGAACATATCCATTAAAAGCTAATTATTGGCAGAAGTTGATACCAAGGGCTGGGAGGGCAGCACAGGCAGCGAATGCCACGGGGGTTCGAGGGAGAGTTCTCTGAGTGTGGCGGTCACGGAGGGCTTCATGGACTGGTTGGACTTCAAACTCAGACTTGGGGGATGGGGGAAGTTAGACTGTAGGAACCAGTGCCAGGGCATCAACCCAGGCCACAAGCTGGTCAGAAGGTCTCAAAGGGCCCCGCAGGGTGGCCCATGTTTGAGCCTGCACAGGGAGACCCAGAATGCCAGGCTCACAAGTATCACGTGATGGTTAAGAGGCTCCCTCAGGGGCCAGCTGCCTGGGCTTAACTGCCACTTTGCCATGGAGTACCTGAGCCCCTTTGAGCCTCGGTTTTCTCACCTGTAGATGGGGCTAACAGGAGTATCTCTTAGGGCTATAGTGAGACTGTGAGTTGCTGCAGGAAAGGACATAGTAAGGCCACTCACCTGTTTCCCCGTGCGTTCTCCTGAGGCCTTTAAAGCACACAGCCTGGGCTTCTGGTCCCGCGGCCCCCAGGTTGGAGCTCTCCCTTGTGACACAGCCCAGGGACAGGGAATCAGATGGACAGAGGGAGGAGTCCGGCCGCCTTCCATCTCCGCCTCCTCTGATGCCTTTCCCACTGGCTAGGTCGGAGGAGG
>NW_007113863.1:258013-260350 GCF_000164805.1 Carlito syrichta | reverse complement strand
GCTGCCACTGTTTTCCCTCGGCTGGTTTTGAGGCCTCTCCCCAGGCCGCCTCACCTGGCTTCCTGAGAGTCGGCCTCCCTCTGGCCCCTTCGTGCCGGCATTTTTCTCTGCGGAGTCACTTACCTGAGACCACCCAACCCTCTCCTCAGGGTGGGCGCCATTTGCATCTGGAATGGAGTCCCTGGGGAAGGGATGGGATGTGGGGTCTGTGGGCAGGGCGGGGCTTGGAGAATAAGGAGGGAATGACAAATGAGTATTCAATCACTCAATCATTTCTTCATTCGTTTGTGCCTTCATTCCTTGCCTTTCTGATCTGTGCCATGCAAATGTGCCTGCCTCTCGGGGAGACAGCGGTAAAGTTTTCTCTGTATGGAGGTGCCAATAATAACGACAGCACTAATAATAATAATAGCTAGCAGCTGTGGGCACTTACTGCACTGTCCTAATGCAGTCATTCATTTAATCGTCTGGCATGGCAACTCTGTGAGGTTAGCACTGCTCTTTTCCCATTTTGCAGGTGAGGAAACAGGCTCAGAGGAATGAAGTTACCTTCTAAGTTAGTGCGGGAGGGATGATTGCATCCAGGGCACTGCCGGGTGCTCGAGAGGCCCTGTCCTGGGAGCCGCAACAATGGCCCAGGGAGAAGACAGACAGCAGCTCTTATTCCCTTTGGATGGATAAGGAACGGGATCCTGAGGTCCAGTGACACACTCAAGGTCACAACGCAGGCCAGGGGCCAAGCCCGAAGTGCCAGGCCCCTGGAGGAGAGGAGAGGCTGGGCCTGGGAGTGGCAGCCATTCAGCCCAGGGTGCTTTGATGCCCGCAGGTCTGGGAGCTCAGCCTCCGTCCGAGTCCTCCTCTCTTCCCCGCCTCCTTTCTGACCCCGTCACCGTCGTGCCCATTTTTGAGAAAGCGAGAATGAGGTTCAGGTGTGAAATGACCCATCGAGCGCCCACAGCTGGGGGGGGGCAGACCCAGAACTCAGCCCAGGCCGTCTCCCCCGAGGGCCTCTGCTCCTCCTCCAGCCCCCTCAAGTGTCAGCTCTCGGGTGACTGGGCCACGCTCCATAGGACAGGACCAAGCCGGCCAGCCCTTGGGAGCCGCCATGGTGACCTCTGACCCCTGCCAACATGGCTCTCCCTGTTCATTAAACGACTTACGTGAGTCAGTGATTGAGACAAGCCGAGGAAGAAGTGGATGGAAACCGGTCATTTCAGGATGGTCTTGACGTCTCAGGAAGGGCGCCAAGCTTTGGAGCTGAGCTCCTCTCACAAGGCTTGCTCCAGGCTCCGAGGTGCCCCTCTCAATGTCCCACCCTCTCCTCCTGGCTGTGTCACAGCTGCCACCCCTCCCCAAACTCCACATTGGTTGCACAGAACACCAACAGTTCAAGAGACCGAGGTGGAAGGGCCCTCAGGACAAGCTCTTGTTTTAGGACTGGCAATGAGTTTTCACCTCTCTGCCTCCAGGAAGTTTTCCCTGACAAAGAACCCTTGGTTCAGATGGTCCCAGCCCTCTGCACCCCCGCTTTACTCTCTCAAACATGACTAATCCTTGGTTCACAGCGTGGTGCAGAAGAAAGAGCTCTGGATCCATGAGAAAACATGACTGAATTCTGGCCATGCAACCACACAGTACCATTGCAAGCAGTACTACTTCCTTCTTCCTAGATAGGCCCCTTTCCTGGCAAGACAGTGCCCTCTAGTGCCTAGGAACAGTACCATGCTGCTAGCACAATGCCAGGATCAGAGAACACCCCACTTGGGTCCCGCATTTGTGGTGCAAGTTAACTATCTAGGGTTCAGAATTTTTTTTTTTTTGAGTTGGAATCTCACTCTGTCGCTCAGACTGGAGTGCAGTGGGCGCTCCCGGCCACCGCAGCCTCAACCTGCTGGGCTCCAGCAATCCTTCCGCCTCAGCCTTCCGAGTAGCCGGAAGTACAGGCATGTGCTACCATGCCCGGCTGAGTTTTTGATTTATAGTAGAGATGAGGTTTTGCCAAGTTGCCCAGGTGGGTCTCAAACCTGCGGGCTCAGACAATCCACTCACCTCAGCCTCCCAAAGCATGGGATTACAGGCTGAGCCACCCAGCCCGTCTCAGAAGTTTTTTGTTTTTTTTTTTGAGTTGGAGTCTCACTCTGTTGCTCAGACTGGAGTTCAGTGGGTGCTCCTGGCCACCGCAGCCTCAACCTGCTGGGCTCCGGCAATCCTTCCGCCTCAGCCTTCCGAGTAGCCGGAATTACAGGCATGTGCTACCATGCCCGGCTGATTTTTTGATTTATTGTAGAGATGAGGTTTCGCCAAGTTGCCCAGGCGGGTCTCGAACCTCCGGGCTCA
>NW_007113863.1:246698-256441 GCF_000164805.1 Carlito syrichta | reverse complement strand
GCGTATGTGTGTGGGGGGTGATTAGTCAGATGCAGCCTCCCCTCCACCCCTCTCCTCTGTGCCCCAGAACAGGGCTGGGTTAATTCCACTTGGAACTCCCTGACACCAGGACACAGATCTGAGATGGGCATCTCAGACCCAGGCGGAGAGGCTTGCCTGTCCCCTGGACCGTTGCCTTTTTTAAGTTCTTTGCTTTTAACATTGAATTGGCACAAAGCCAGCACTGTTTTGTGCGCCTTAAAATACTAACTCATTTCCTCATTCATTCGTTCATGTGACGACGTTTGGGTGCTGAGCACTGGAGAATCAGCAACAAACAAAAAGACAGACGAGGGCGCCCACCCTCACAGAGTGTGGGTGGTGGGGGGAGGTTGGGGACAGATGAGAAAACAGAACACTCAGTGTATGCTGTAGGAACGCCGAGAAGTCCCTGTTACTGTCTGTATTTTGCGGCTACGGGGACCACAGGCATCTAGCCATGCCGCGTCCGGAGTCGGGGGCCCTCTCTCCTTGGCCTGGATGGCTGCAAACTGCAGGAACTCCCCAGGCTGAGAGGAAGTGGGAGGGTGCTCTGGGAGGGGGCATAGTCTGTGCAAAGGCTGGGCATTGCTGGGAGAAGGCAGTCGCTGGAGTTGAGCGAGAGGGAGAGAAGACAGACTCCAGCATGGCTTTGAACCCATGGGAATCCTGAAGGTTCCAGCTCCTGGCTCAGGGCCGGGCCGGTGGCCTGCCAGGCATGAGGGAGAGAAAAAGAGTATGAAATGCCCAGCACCAAGGTGGATAGCCAGGATGGGAGTGGACGCTTGGTCCTCTCGTGGGCCCCAGGAGATTCACCCCGAGCCCAAGCCCCTGCCTCTCGGGCTGCCCCGTCGCCCAGCCCTGGGGCACACCCAGCTGCTGCAGACGTGCCCGTGCTGGCGACCCAGGCCTGTGCGTCGGTTCCAGCTGAGCGGTTCCCGCAGAGGGCTGGGAGGGCTCCGGCCCATGGCCCTAGCTCGCCGACCCCCAGCTGAGCTGTAAATGACTTTTCCATTTTCCGAGACCTGCGCCCGGGCCTGTTTGGTATTCAGGGACGCCCGGCCCACTCTTGCTGGCTCTCAGCTCGGCCCGAATTACTTGATTAAAACGCATATCAACTATTATGTGATTCGTCTCTCTGCCGCAGCTCCTTGCCAGGGCCTATGTTAAACTGTAATAAAAACTGGGTTGGGAGGCGGCGGGCGGGGAGGGTGCAGGAGCGGTGAGCAGGGTGTCTGGGGGCAGAGAAGGACACTGCACCTCGCGGCCCCTGCTGGCCTCCAGTGATCTGGGGCGACACGGGGTTTGGAGATGGGTCAGCTCCCCGCTGCCTTTGAGTCGGTCAAGAAATGGTGGCCACCTTATTCCCAGGCCCTTCCTCTGGCCAAAGAGGGAGGAGGGGAAGGCTGGGGATGGAGAGGAGGCCACGCCGGTTTTCAGGATCAGAAATGGAATTTTCCATCGTCCTTGAACTTGCTGTGTCCAAGTGCACTGCCTCCAGGCCAAGAGTCCCGAGTCCTGGGTTTTCCTTCCTGACTCCCTGCCCCGGAACTGTGCTGAACATCTGTAAAAACGAGACAGTACCGCCTGCTTGACCCTCCAAGGTTATGGGGAGAGTCTGTGTTGAGCCAGCAAGACAGCTTGTAAACTGTAAGGTGCTGTGTGCACGTGCAGGGTGACGGCAAAGGAACTCTGTGATTGCTCTACCAAGCGCTATTCATTCAAGAGGCCTTGATTGAGCACCTGCTGTGTGCCCAGCACAGTCTCTGCTGCTCAACCCAGTGAGACTGACAGCCCCATAAACAGGCAAGGTCAGTGTCGACTGAGGAGCTTTGAGAGCCCCGGGGAGGGCGGGGGGGGGGGGGGGGGGAGGCGGCCACAGGCTGGGTTGTGCTGGACAAGTAGGGGTGCACCCCGGAAAGGAGTAAGACTCTAGGCAGAGGAAGCTCGTGTTTCGTGGTGCAGAAGGATCACAGCTCAGCTCCTTCACTTCAGGAAGCCACCAGTGGCTGGATGGAGCCGTGCGGGCGTCGGGTATGTCAGGACATGCGGGCAGGGCTGGTGGTAGGGGCCTCGCTGGCAAGGCTTTACAGTAAATCAAAATAATTAGCTGGGCATGGTAGTGCACTTCTAGTCCCAGCTACTTGGAAGGCTGAGGCAGAAGGGTCACCTGAGTCTAGGAGATCAAGGCTGCAGCGCCGCTGCACTCCAGCCTGGGCGACAGAGTGAGACGCCCACTCAAAATAATAATAATAATAATAATAAATCCTTGCACGCCTTACTAGGTGGCTTTGAGAACAGACTGAAATAAAAACCATGGGGACAATTTGGAACGTAAATGGCACATGAAGAATTTATTGTTGATGATGACAGTGGTGATTAGAGATAAGGAAAGAGGGTGATGGGTATAGGGCCGAAGCAGTGTGAGAAAGGACACAGAGAGCCCTGTTGCCACCATGTCACCCTCGCTCCAGTTTCCCGAACCCCCACACCCCGCCTGGCACACCCCGGTCGTCAGCGCTGGTTTCCAGGGGTCAGTGGCAGCGAAAGGAGGCTTTGAGGGGAGGCAGAGGCTAGGGAAGAGGCGATGAGCCTATCCCCGCACCCCATCCATCGCCATCACCCGGGCTGCACTCCGCCTGAGCAGAACTTGCTGCCCTCAAGCTTCCAGGAGCCAAGCGGCCCAGCTCCCCTCCCTCCCCTCCTTCTGCCCTCAGGCTGCGGCAGTCACGGGGCTGTCCCGGTGGGTCAAGCCTGCCTGGTGTCCCAATTCGTTGGGAAGCAGTGTCTCCTCCAAGGGACTGAGAAATCCAAGGACAGGGTGATACCTCCCCCATCAGATTCTCCCTAAAACGGAGGCTGTTTCTCCCCGGTAAGACTGGGAGGGCTCTCAGGTGGAGGCGGCAACGCTCCCTGGCTCTGTGTGGTCCTCCTCACATCCCGAAGCAGAGATGGGATCGAGGAGCCCGACTCAGGGCCTCTCCCTGCCCCTCTCTCTTGGGTCTGTCTCCAGCCCAGCACCTGGCTCCGTCTACCCCGCCGCCCCCGACCGGCCCACCCCACACAGCTGCTTGGCAGTGTGAGGGCAGGAGCCAGGCTGGCCGGAGGCCGCTCCCCCACTGCCCACCCATCCTGCTTCTGTTTAACGAATGCACGCCCATGGCGCCTCTCCCCACACCCACCAGCTTTGGTGCCTAGGGGATTCAGGCCCAGCCAGCAGGGCCTCTCTGTGGCCAGTTCTACCTAATCCTGCTGATTAATTTAACTCTAAGGCTAAGGGTTCCAGGGGCGGGACAGGGAAGGGCATCCCAAGACGGTGAGGGTTCGGGAAACTGGAGCGAGGGTGACATGGTGGCAACAGGGCTCTCTGTGTCCTTTCTCACACTGCTTTGGCCCTATACCCATCACCCTCTTTCTTTATCTCTAATCACCGCTGTCATCATCAACAACAATAAATTCTTCATGTGCCATTTACGTTCCAAATTGTCCCCATGGTTTTTATTTCAGTCTGTTCTCAAAGCCACCTAGTAAGGCGTGCAAGGATTTATTATTATTATTATTATTATTTTGAGTTGGCATCTCATTCTGTCGCCCACTCTTAGGCTCAGGTGACCCTTCTGCCTCAGCCTTCCAAATAGGTGGGACTATAGGTGCACGCCACCATGCCCAGCTGAGTTTTTTGATTTACTGTAAAGACGAGGTCTCTCCAAATTACCCAGGTTGGTCTTTAACTCCTGGACTCAGGCAGTCCTCCTGCCTTGGCCTCTCAAAATGCTGAGATTATGGGTGTGAGTCACTGTGTCCGGCTAAGGATGTATTATTAGGACCATTTTTACAGCTGAGAAGACCAAGGTCCCAAGGAGAGAAGTGACTTGTCCAAGGCCACACGGTGAGGGAAAGACAGAACCCAGAATCAAGGTCTCAGGCCCCCAGACCAGGACTCTCCATAAACCAGGCTGTCCCAGAGGCCTCCAAACACTCCCTCTCCATCTGCTCCTTCCTCCCCATCCCCCTCCGGGAAGGGAGCACAGGCTTACTGGCTGTGTGGCCTCCGTCAAGTGACTGACCCTCTCTGAGCCTTGTTTTCCTTATTTGTAAAAGGGTCAATAGTCCAAGCTTCACAGCCCTGTCCTAAGGCTGACACAGAGAAGGCCCAGCCCAGGTCTCTTCCCCTGGGCTGGGCCAAAGTGAGGTGGTGGAAGCTCTTTTCCAGCAGACTGAAGTCACAAACAGACTGCAGTCCTGTCCTCCTGAGACCTCTCTGGATCTCTGGCTGTCCTCTCCACTCAGTGACCAGAGGTTGTCATGGCAACTCCCATCCTCTGAGAGGATCATTCCAGATCCCTCTGGATGACAGAGACCTGTGGGCCCTGCTTTGCATTCTTGAATCTGGGCCCTGGTCTGGGCATCTCTCTGGACCCACCGAGTTCCCCAAATCCCTGCTTAGTCAGAGGCGGGAGGGACAGGGAGGAATTAGACCTGGAACTCCATGGCAGGTCTAAAAAGCGGCGGGTCCTCTGAAGGACAGAGGGGCCAGATAGGGCATGAGGGGGCACTGGGGCTTGGCAGAAGCTCCTTGACTTGTCATCTCTGAGCTGGGATGAGGCAACATTGGCTGTTTGCTGACTGGGTTCATGATTTGTGTCACATCCCTATAGCTGGTCCTGTTACTTCCTTAATACTTTTTTTTTGAGTTGGAGTCTCATTCTTGTCCCCCAGGCTGCAGTGCAGTGGCACGCTCACAGCCACCGCAGCCTCCACCTGCTGGACTTAGGCGGTCCTTCCACCTCAGCCTTCCAAGTAGCTGCAACTACAGATGCACACCACCATGTCCCGCTAGTTTTTTTGTGATTTATTGTAGAGATGAGATCTCACCAAGTTGCCCAGGCTGGTCTCAAACCTGTGGACTCAGGCAGTCTTCCTGCCTCGGCTTCCCAAAGTGCTGGGATTACAGGCTGAGCCACTGCACCCAACCTTCCTTAATACTTTATACAAGAGCACCTTTAAAAACTTAACGCAAGGAAACTGATGCTCTAATAAAAAGATGGGAACCATAAAAGCAAGCAGTGCTCTGGGCTGCTGCCTGCCCTCTGTTCATTAAGAAGGAAGAAGAGCTGTTAAAAACAGTCCGGGGTTTGGTACAGTGGTTCACACCCGTAGTCCCAGCACTTTGGGAGGCTGAGGTGGGAGGACTACCTGAGCCAGATCAGCCTGGGCTTGATGAGACTTCATCTCTACAATAAACCAAAATATTGGCCAAGTGTGGTGGCGTGTGCCTGTAGTTCTGGCTACATGGAAGGCTGAGGTGGAAGGATCACCTCAGTCCAGCAGGTTGAGGCTGCAGTAACTGTGATCATGTCACTACACTCCAGCCTGGATGACAGAGTGAGACTCTGACTCAAAAAAAAAAAAAGACTATCTAGAAATTTGCTGGCCTAGGTGGTGGCCACCAGCCCCATGTAGCTATATAAATTTGAATGCAAAGTAAATACAATTAAAAACAAAATTCTAGCCATGTGTGGTGGTGCCTGCCTATAGTCTCTGCTACTTGGGAGGCTGAGGTGGAAGGATTGCTTGAGCCCAGGAAGTCAGGTTATCGTGAGCTGTGATTGCACCACTATACTCCAGCCTGGGCGAGAGAGCAAGACTCTGTCTCTAAAAATAAAACGCAAAGTTTCTCAGCTGCACAAGGCAGTTTTCAAGCACTCACTACCACATGTGACCAGAGCTGCCATATTGAACCTTGTGATTCTAGGGCGTTGCAACATTATGGGTGGTTCTATCAGACAGAACTGCTCTAGAAGTAAGTTGAGACTCCATTGGCTTGGGGTTTCCCCTGGGATGGGACTGTGTCTCCTCTATCGGATGGGGCTTCTGCAAGGATGAGGGCTGTGTCTGCCACCCTCTCTGACTTCACAGCTCTGAGGACAGTCTCTGCCCAAAGATTTCACTCCCCACAACCTTGCCTCCCCCTTCCCCACTGACTCCTGTCTGAGCTTGAAGGTCCTTCCTGGAGGGACCAAGTCTGACACCCCGTTCCTGGTCTGAGAGTTGGCCACCCTTCCTGCCTGCCAGTGTCCGCTTCCTCCTTCTGAGGCCAAGGGCTGCCTTTCCTTGTCACCATCAAGGTTATGCAGTGAGTTTCAGGAGGGGCGTCCTTGGGATTGGCTGCATTGGACTCTGAGCCCCAGACATGCTGGGGCGGGGGCCCCAGGATATCAACTGTGCCCACCATGGTTTCCACTCAGTGATGGGGGAGGTCAGGCAGTGGGCAGCCCTAACCGGGAAGGGCAGAGGAGGGGTTGGATCGGACCCCAGCTCTCTACCCAGGGGGGTGAGGCCAGCAACCATGAAGGGAAAATCCCTTTGCCCTTGGTTCCCTTGATGTGTGACGTGGTGTCACAATCGGGGACAACTGGGTCGTGGCCAACAAAAAGCAGGGACGACTTCCCAATGGAAGGAGAGCAGGATGGAGGGAAAGGGGCAGAGGTGTTGCCCAAGGCTGGATGACCTCCCTGGTGCATGACCTCCCACCCTTCCCATCCACCCCCCTGGCTCCTGGCTATGGATGCAGCCCTACCATAAAATTACCCATCGCGCCTTTTGACACACGGGGCTTTTGCCCACGTTCTTCCTTTTGTCTGCAACACCTTTCCCTTCCCCTCCACTAGACATCTAAAGAGGCCCCATGAGCTTTTATTTTATTGGGGGAGAGGGGTTTGTCCCTGGTGGGAGGAGCCTATTCATGAAACCACCACTGGAATCAGTTGGGGAATCATGGGACTCTGTGTTGGTGAAACAGATTGGGGGAGGGCGCAGTCTGAGTGCATTTCACATTGCCTTCCTGTGACTCAGTTTCTCCCATCTGTCGTGTGAGCGCATGATCTCTGAGGCTCAGGCCCTCTCTTACCCACCACACGCCTAACCCATTCCGGCACCCAGCAGGTGCTCAGTAAAGGCTTTGGGAATTGAATGGATGGCACAAACATAGAAGTGCTTCCGGGAATATCAAAGATGGAGAAGGAAAGAGGGGGAGAGAGAAACGAAGGTGAAAGGGAAGGAAGAAGCACGGGTGGGGAGGAAGGACTGGCAGCTCCTGGATGTGTGTCTGCCCTCTCTTCCCTCTCCCTTCCTTTCTGCTTCCTCTTTTCGACACTCCCCACGGTTGCCTGGGGGGTGCTGAGGGTATAGCTTCAGAGCCCGGGCTGGGGGGGTCTCCCTGCTAGTGTCCCTCTGCTCGGTCAGAAATGGGCAGGAGACACAGGACTGATGGGGACAAGGAATCTGTTCAGTCCCCGGGGGTCTCAGTCCCGACAGCTGAGGAGCTTGAACAAGCCCTTCCTGCAGCCTGCTCAGCCTGGACGTGGGGTTGGAGCAGATTCCTGGCATGGCAGCCCGGGCTGGGGCTGAGTGGCGAGCTGGCTCCAGCCTCCTGGGCAAAAGGCCTTCACCCGCCCCCAAGCTCCAGGATGGAAATTAGTGGGGATGATTGGAGTGGGGGCCCTGACCCTGGCCCTGGCTCTGGCCAAGGTCATCCAGGTAAAATCTCCTCCTCCAGCCTGGGAGGTCACTCAGAGATCCTGGGACATCCTGGGAAGGGCTGGTCAGTGGAAGTCATGTAGTGCAAAATCTTCATGTTACACACGGGGAAACTGAGGCTCAAGGAGGGGAAGCAGCCTTCCAAGGATCACAGGCATTTAGGAGCAGAGCCAGGTCTGGAGTCCGAGCCTCCTAGCTGCCAGCTCTCCATGCACACATTTGCTCCCGCCCCCGCCCTTTCTTCCTGCTTTCCTTCTTTTCTCGGTTTTTGCAATATTTCTCCCAAATGCAATAACATTGCTGTGTAATGATCATTATTTTTTAAATACTAAAACAAAAACAAGTATTAAAAAGAAGACAAAATCCTGATGCCTTGGAGGTCACGTTTGCTATGCTTTTGGAGCAGCGGTCTATAACGTGCCACACACACTTTGCCCAAAAGTGGACTCTTCCTTCACACGCTGGCTTGGACCTTGCCTTTTGCTTAAAGTCAGATGTATTGCGGTCTGGTCAATGTACAGTAAAATTCTCCCCTTATAACTGAGGTTATAGTTCTATCAATTTTGACAAATGTATTCCACGCGTCACCCTCCCTTGTCAGTCAAATAACCCAAGTGCCCAGCTAGAGGGGATTGTTTATGTTTCTAAAGGGAGAGTATTTAACCCATCCCCTAGGGCTGGGCATGGAGATGGCTTTCCTCCCCTCCCTCTGAGAACCATGCTGCAGCGAGTCTCCTTCCTCTTCCTCGTGCTTGGGAGGGATCTGACCCTCAGTGCTCCCCACCAGACCCCAGCACCCCTCCATCTCACCAAGCCCCTGCCTTCTCCCCCTCTCCCCTCCGGCTGCAGGGAACCGGCTGGACGAGGGCTCAGACGTGGAGTCGGAACCTGACCTCCCGCTGAAGCGCAAGCAGCGTCGCAGCCGCACCACGTTCACGGCCGAGCAGCTGGAGGAGCTGGAGAAGGCCTTCGAGAGGACCCACTACCCCGATATCTACACCCGCGAGGAGCTGGCGCAGAGGACCAAGCTGACGGAGGCGCGCGTCCAGGTGAGGAGCGCCTGGGGTGTTGGTGCTGCAGGAATATTCTGGAGACCAGGATTGCGGAGGACGTGATAGCCAGAGTCAGTGAATGTAACGGGCCCCTGGGGGCATTTGCAACAGGTGGTCCAGGGACCGTGTGGACCAGTGATGCCACCAGCCGCGGATGCAGAGTTGGTGAGCAGCACGTGTTGGTTGACTGACTGAGTGGTGGACAGCCCAAGTGGGAGGGAGGGACAGGGGGAGAGAAGAGGGGAGAGGGAGAAAGAGAAAGAGGGTGAGGAAAGCAGGCAGGAAAGAGGGTGGGGAGAGAGGCAGGCGAGGAGGGCATTGATTCAGCCAGGAGAGAGGACTCAGGTGTGAGATAAACCTCCATATCTCTGAGGAGGAGCACGGGATCGGGAAGAAAGCTTCCCAGCCAGTCTAGCGCCCTCTGATGGGCCATGAGTTTCCTGTCACAGGAAGCAGGCAAGGGGACGGAGCAGGCACATTCCTGGTGGTTAGACGCATCAGGGCAGGGTGGGCAGTCCCGAAGACCTGGACCATCCCCTCCACGCCCTCTTTGTGTGGGAAGCGGAGTTCACGGATGGCCCCCACTCTGCCCGGGGTGGAGGATCGCCTCCCCTTTCCAGGCTGAAGGCTCAGACTCCACAAGGCAGGAGAGTGTCGGGGGCCCAGGCTGAGCGTGGGGGGTGGGGAAGGGAGCTCAGGTCAGGTCGTGCTGAACAGTCTCCGCGGAAGCCTGTTCGTCTTCTCCGTGGAGGGAGGAGGCGGGTCGCTGAGGGCCCGTGCTGCGTTCCAGGGGCTTTGGAGCCAAGAGGAGCCAGCCCTCGCCGGGCACCCCCTTCAGGGCCAGCTGCCGTGCTGGAGCTCCTCATATGTGACCTAGCGGGAGCTCAGCCACCTTGTCAAGTCGGTCGGTCAGTCGGGAATGGTCGCCCCCCTCCCCCAGCCACAGGTGCAGAGACTGAAGCCCAGAAGAACCACATGCTCAGGGGCACGAGCTGGACGGTGGCCAAGGTGGACCCACGGTCGCCCAGGGGGGAGGAAAAAGTTGACTCAGAACCTGGAACTAGAAAGCAATAGGGACAATCCTGGAAGCAAGCTGGGGTCTCAGACTCGGGGCCCAGGGCACCCCCATCCCCC
>NW_007113863.1:237743-246678 GCF_000164805.1 Carlito syrichta | reverse complement strand
TTAGCGGCCTTTGAGGGAGCCCCCAAGGGGAAGGGGCGGGCGGCGGCAGCCAGCTCATCTCAACCCCTTTGCTCCTCTCGAGGTGACATCCGAGCCTCCCTCCCCGTCCGCCTGCAGCTGTTCTGCTGGGCACATTCCTGGGTGCTGTTTCATTCCCATGTCTGGCGGCCTCGGCTGCTTCCCACCACCTTGAAGCCCGGCCGCTCCTTGTAAAATTTCCTGGCTGTCAGGGCGGTGTTTTTATTGGCCCAGGGGACCTAGAAACAGGTGCCGCTCAAGGTCCAAGGAGGGAGGGGGTCTGGGAACAGAGAAGAGGCCAGAGCCAGGCAAACCCGTTGTGAAGGGCTGAGCCTGCCTCCGTGGACTCGGTGTGGACTTCCTCATCAGACTTGGGGCTTCCCCAGGCCCGGGTGGGGTCTCGCCGTCAGACTGGGGATCTCCCCCAGGACCAGGTTGCGTCTCCCCACTTAGCCTGAGAACTTTCTCAGTTGAAGAAGAGACAAACAATGCTGAGTTTTTTCAAGAAGGAGCAAAGGCTGACCCGAAGAAGCAAGAACATTTAGCCTAGAGAAGAGGCAACTTGCAGGGCCCTGCTGCTCTGAGTGCCCAGAGGCTGGGACCAGGGCCGAACGGGGGCCATCTCAAGCCCAATAGAAAGGTTTGCAGGAAGAGGGTTCAGGGCTGAGGGCCACCGGTCCCTGGCTCTGGTCAACAGGTTCATCTCCTTTCCCGAGACTGTTTCCTGTCTGTAAATAAGGAGTAGGACTCAGTTTTAGGATCCTTATTCATTGACAATCAGGGATGCCTTGTGCGGTTATGAGATCCCTGTGACTGGAAGTATAGAAGCCAAAGTGCAATGTCCAGGCATTCAGGGACCTCGGTGAGTCGATTCCTGCTATGGTCAGTGGGGGCAAGGACCACAAAGGACCTCAGAGGCCCCAAGCACTGCTTAGGTTGTATGGCTTTATACTTTTGGGGTCTTGCTGTCTGATGCTAAGAGTCTATAGGTCTGGGATTTCCCTGTCATGTGACATCTCATCTCTGTGGGTCGGTCCAGGGTAGGCTCAGAGCCAGATGCCCTGGTGTGGACTTGGCTCCATCACTTACCCTCTCCTTCCTCAGGCTCCTTGCCTGTAAATGGAGATGGGGATAATAAAGTCTGCCTTGTTCTGAGGATTAGATGATTAAAGGTTAAAAAAAAAGTTAAGAAGCCGGGCTTGGTGGCTCAGCCTGTAATCCCGCACCTTGGGAGGCTGAGGTGAGTGGATTGCCTGGGCAACTTGATGAGACCTCATCTCTACAATAAATCAAAAATTAACCGGGTGTGGTAGCACACGCCTGTAGTTCCGGCTGCTTGGAAGGCTGAGAGGGAAGGATCGCCGGAGCCCAGCAGGTGGAAGGTGTGGTGGCTGGGAGCGGCCACTGCACTCCAGTCTGGGCGACAGAGTGAGATTCCAACTCAAAAAAAAAAGTTAAGTGCCATCAGTGAGGGTCATTATTATTTTTAATTTTTATTCTTTAGAGATGGGGTCTTGCTATGATGCCCAAGCTGGTCTCGAACTCCTGGGGTTCAAGCAATCCTCCAACTTGGGCCTCCCAGAAGTGTTGGGATTACAGGTTATGAGCTAGGGTGCCAGGCCTGGGGTTGTTATTATTAAAAATCCACCTGTTGGCAGCTCCAGTTCTGGCCACGTTTCAACTCCAGGTTTTCATCTGTCATGGAGCTGGTGTTCTAATAAACGCGTACGCAGGTAAACTTGATGCCAGGCGGGGATCTGGTCACCAAGGAGTGACCTGTGACCTCCCTCTGGCTCCCCCAGTCCTGCTCCCCCCTGGAGGATTGGGAGCCTCCTCCTTGAAGCCTGGTGGGCATTACAGGGTGCCTGTAACACCCCAGCCTCCACCAGCAGAAAGCCGGGCCGCGTGAAGGGCAGGAAAGGGGATGTCAGGCAGGAGAACCCATGCCTGGAGGGTGGCCTATGACTCTTTCCTGGAGGAGTTTCCATTTCTGAACAGAGGCCCAACCCCCGCCTTGTGTATACCTCCCTGGGAGACAGCAGATCCTTTGTGTCCCGAGTGCCACAGGCTTGAGTCTGAGCGTTTCTTCTAGAAACAGGCTGCAGAGCCGATAGGACCTGAGGGCATCATGGCCTCTCTCGTGACTGCCTGTGCAGATTCTGCTTCCTTCAGATGGTCGGCATCAGGGAACCAGGGCTGTGCGGCCCCTCTTACGCTTATCCTGGAAGCCCACCTCACTGGGAATGGGGGGGCTGGACAGGAACCCCGTTTTGGAAGCATTGGAGGGGGTCCCTAATTACCCACTTATGCTGACTCTTTTAATAACACGAGACCAAGTTTATGTCGCGTTTCTTATGTGCCAGGCACGACGCTCACTACGCCACATGCGTTATCTTTCTTTTTTCGTTTTTTTTGAGTTGGAGTCTCACTCAGTCGCCCAGACTGAGTGCAGTGGCACACTCCCTGCCACCACAGCCTCTACCTGCCGGGCTCCGGCGATCCTTCTGCCTCAGCCTTCCAAGCAGCCGGAACTACAGGCGTGTGCTACCACGCCCGGCTAATTTTTGATTTATTGTAGAGATGAGGTCTTGCCAAGTTGTCCAGGTGGGTCTTGAACCCGTGGGCTCAGGCAATCCACTCGCCTTGGCCTCCCAAAGTGCTAGGATTACAGGCTGAGCCACTGAGCCCGGCCCACATGCATTATCTTTACCCATCTCCACCATTACCCTGCACGGTTAGTGCAAGTATTTGCTCCATTCTTCGGATGAGAAGACTGAGATTTGGTGAAGGGAAGTCACCTCCTAAGAAACGGTTAATAAAGGACTGTGCTGGGACTAGAGCCCGAGTCTGTCTGCTCACGTTCCTTGCCTTGTGCTACATTTAGAGAAAGGCCAGGTGAAATACTCGACTTAGTAAACAGGTGGCACCAACGGTGCCCTGCTCCCAGTTCAAAGAAGTCAGTCCTGATCAGAGCTTCTGGGTGGGGTGCTGAGGCCACCTCTGTCCCTCTCAGAGCCTCCGTTTCCCCGTCTCTGAGTGGACAGCTTGCACGAGATGATGGCAGGAACTTTCTTGCTCAGTCATCTGGGAGGGTTTCCCATAGAACAAGCACTGCATACAGCTGTTCTAAGCACTTCGCCTATACTAACTGTTATGAGTTCCAGAGTCACCTGGAAGGTGGGTGTGATTAACCCCATTTTGTGGAGAAACTGAGGCACAGAGGGATAATAGAATTTTCCCATCTGAGCTAGGAGTTAGAGACAGGATTCAAACCCAGGCAGTTGGCTCCAGAGTCCCTGCTCTCAACCGTCATGTTACACTTCTTGAGAAGGGAGGTGCCTACTGGGACAGAGGACAATGAAGGAAGAATAGATGAGAGAATTGGCAGCAGTCATGCCCTCGCCTCCAAGAAGTCTTCCCGGATTCTAAGCGGCAAAGTTGAAAGCCCCTCCTCTGACCTTGTTATAGAACCTTGCATGTCCCCCTCGTCTGAGCTTATTGCTCTGAAAAGCAGCTGGTTTTTAAGCCTTCCCCAGGCAGAGGGCAGCTCACTGACTGAGACTGGGTCTTCTCCATCTCGCTCCTCAGTGTCTTGCTTGGCCCGGTAAAGGTTTGATGAGAAGGAGAGGAGAGTAAAGAAAGAGAAAATAAGGAGAAAGAGAAAGGAAAGAAGAGAGAAAGGGAAAGAAGGAGGAAGGCTGCTTTCAGCACTCTTGGTTTGGTTTGGTTTCTATGTTTTTTGTTTTTTGACTTTTAAAATTACACACACACACATACTAAAGACCAGGTCTCACTATATTGCCCAGGCTGATCTCAGACTCCTGATCCTCCTGCCTCAGCCTGGGATTACACGTGTGAGCCGCTGTGCCGGCCCATTCAGCACTCTTTATGTGAAGAAGATGACCTACCCCTAGGGAACAGGCGCCCTGGAACAGGCTAGAGTAGTGCATTCCAAACTCACATCATTCTCCAACCATCACTGAGATTTTTGCCACGATGTCATATGATCTATATTGTTACTTTTAAATCAAATCAATGTGTTAAGATAAGAGTGTAGGATACTCCCAGAAAGGGAAGGCAATTGGGAAAAAAAAAACAAACAAACAAGAACAAAACACCAGAGAAAACAAAAACATGATTAAAGCCTTGTAGGAAAATGTCACCTACAAAGACCTCTCCCTGCGTTCAGAAGGGAGCTTAGCACGTTAAAAGGCACCAGGGATGGGTGCCGCTGCAGGAGAAGTGAAATCCCTTCTCACCCCTGCGTTCAGGGTTGGTTCCTCTGCGTCACGCGCCATCTGGATGTCTCTCGACACAGAGCGGTGGCAGGAAGCCTGCTCTTTGGAAAACACCAAGTCGGTCCAAGACGCTTCGCACACCTTCCCCGAGAGGCTGTGAGCTCCCAGGAGGACTGGCTCTAACCGAGTCACACAGTCCTGGCTGGGCCACCGACTCACCCACTTTCTATGGGTCTCTGTTTCCTCACCTGTACCATGGGGACATGATGAGAAGCCCCTCACTGACAGTAGTGAGGACAGAATGGGATTGTGCCTGTGTGAAAGCGCTCTGCAAACCGCCTGGTGCTGCATGGAGCTGGGGACTTCTTTCCCTGGAGGAAGATGCTGGCTGGATCAAAGGGCGATGGCCAGGAGGACTGGCTCTAACCGAGTCGCAGCTCTCTGCCAGGAGCCAGGCCATGGGGGTCTCCATTCTCTGCTCTCCACCCCCAGGTCTGGTTCAGCAACCGCCGCGCCCGCTGGCGTAAGCAGGCAGGAGCCAACCAGTTGGCAGCGTTCAACCACCTCCTGCCAGGAGGCTTCCCGCCCACCGGCATGCCCACACTGCCCCCCTACCAGCTGCCGGACTCTACCTACCCCACCACCACCATCTCCCAAGGTAAGTGGCCCAGCCATGTCCCTTTCGTCCTTCCCTGGCTTATGAGGGTTATTCTTGTGTATGGCCATTTCTGACTTTCACGTAGGATGAAAAAGATGTGATCCTGACCTTGACATTCTTAGGCCACAGAGCACCTGGGTGGGGTCCACCAGGCAGCCCCCACGTGCCTGCTTAGCGTTGAGATTCCCAGATGGTGTGGTGCACGCCATCCCTGGGCTGCTCTGGGTTGGGCCCGAGATCTGTGTTTCTAACAAACCCCCTGGGGATGACCAAGCTGCTGGTCCCTGGACTGTTCTTGAGCAGCAAGGACTTGGGGCACCTGCCAGAGGACACTGAGTGGACCAGCTTTGGAGGAAAAGGGTCAGAAAGTTCTCCAAGGACTCAGGGGTCATATATAGCCTAAGTCTGATTTTTGTTTTTAATAAGAGAGTGGTATGTGTGTGTGGGGGGGATAGGGTTATTGGCATAATCTTTTTTGTTTTAGATTATATTGACCTCCAATCTATGACATAAATATTTACAAAGGGGCTTAGATGTTTTGCTGGAACCTCATTTTCTTACCGCCCCCCTGCGAAAGATCCATTTTTCAGAGATGGAATAAATGCCAGCGTTCCTTTGAGGACCCAAGAAAGCATCCTCTGAGAGACTCTCCCCTCCAACTTTAAGTTGAAGAGCCATAGGCTGGGCTGAGTAGGGTCAGGCCCCCGAGGTCCGTCTGGGCAGGAGGCGCCACTTGGGTCCAGCTCTCCCAGTGGCTTGAAGAGAAGACCTTCTCTTCTGGCCTTGGAAAAAGGGGGAAGATGGGAAGAAGAGAGTGGAGGGAGAGGCTAGAAGATCAGAAGGGCTGGGGGTGCAGGGAGAAGGAAGGCTGGGTCCCGGAACAGAGGGCTAGCATTGTACGGGGAGAGGGGTTCCTTCCCTACCCTCCTGGACCCTACCCTATTCTACCCTCCCTTTCTCTCCCTGCCCTAAGTATACACCAATATCCCACTACTTATTGCCTGCCCCATGACGCCCCCTCTTCCAGGGCTGGCAGGCTGGAGTTCTGGAGGTGAGGACAGGGTCAGGAAACTGCCCCCACACCTGCTGATTCTTTTTTGATTGTTTTTTGTAGAGACAGCGTCTCCCTACGTTATCCAGGCTGGTTTTGAACTCTTGGGCTCAAGCAATCCTCCCACTTCAGCCTCCCAAAATGCTGGGATGACAGGCATGAGCCACTGCGCCTGGCTCTTGCTGTAACTTTTTTTTTTCCTTTGAGTTGGGGTCTCCCTCTGTCACCCAGGCTGGAGTGCAGTGGCGCAATCGTGGCTCACCACAGTCTCAACCTTTTAGGTTCAGGCAATCCTTCTGCCTCAGTTTCCTGAGTAGCTACTATGTCCAAATTTCTTTTTTCTTTTTTTTGCCCAGGTTGGTCTCAAACTCCTAGGCTTAAACAATCCTCCCACCTTGGCCTCTCAAAGTACTGAGATTACAGGCATGAGTCACTGCACTTGGCCTCTGATGTAATTTTTAATAAGAACTTGAACGTGTGCTGAGGATGGCAGGGCTGCAGCCCTGGAAGGCTTTGCACAGGGACCCTAACGTAGCAGAGTGGCAGCCCAGCAGTAAGGAAGAGAATGGCGCCACATTTGGGCCGTTCAAACCCTGGTCCCACCGTTCACTAGCCTTGTCATCTTGTGCAAGTGCTCCAGCCTCTCTGAGCCTGGGTTTCTTCATCTGTAAATTGGGAATTCTATTCTTGCTTCATACCCTTAGATGGCATTTGTAAAAGCACCTGCCGAGTGGTTGCTCTCTCAAAATGGGACAGGTCTGCGTAGATAAACCAAGTCCCCAACGAAGTCTGACTTTCCATCCAGCTGACAGTTATTGAGCACCTCCTGTGTGCCAAGCACTGAGCAACAGGGCTGGTATGCGGTGGCCTAGGGGTTGTCCAGGATGTTGGCTGGCCGTCGGTTGAGACCTGGCCAGTCCCTAGTGCCCTGCCTAGAAGACAGCTTGACTCACCCCAGGTAGCACGAGAAGGAAGTCCTTTCCCTCCGCCGGATGGAGAGTGGGCGGAGGAGGCTCACCTTCTGTCTCCAGATCCCCAGTCTCCAGGGGGAGGCCTTTACTCAGGACCTCTCTTGGGTCTCTCCACAGACGGGGGCAGCACTGTGCACCGGCCCCAGCCCCTGCCGCCGTCCACCATGCACCAGGGCGGGCTGGCCGCAGCTGCTGCAGCCGCCGACACTAGCTCTGCCTATGGAGCCCGCCACAGCTTCTCCAGCTACTCCGACAGCTTCATGAACCCAGCGGCGCCCTCCAACCACATGAACCCAGTCAGCAACGGCCTGTCTCCTCAGGTAGGTGGCCTCTGCCCTGCGCCCAGGGGTCCATCACCAGGTGTCTGCCAGCCCAGCCAGGGAGGGCTCCGGGTGACCCAGGATGGCTCTCCACTGGGGAAGATGGGTGTCCCTCGGCATTCACAGGTCCCCAGGAAACCACTGGCAATTGGAGAGAGTTTCAGTGGGAGCAGGGATGTACCTCCTAGCCCCACTTGTCAAGATCTGTGATCCTGTGTCCAGACTGGGCTTCCTCAAGCTGCAGGCCCAATGTGGAGAAAGCGTTTCCATAGTTCTTGCCACCCAGAAGCAAAATAGATTTATTGTAGATTTGCCCATGGACCGGCAGACCTGTGGACTGTCTAGTCCAGGTGAGTCAAGCAAGTTCAGATGGTGCGCGAGTGGGAGGCTTGACCGCTTCCCGTGGAGGCTGGCTGTGGTTGGTGCTTTGTTCTAGAACCAGCAGTCCTCCCAGGATTCCATCCTGCGCTCTTGGCCTTTCCCCAAGCGTGACCTCCTCTTGAAAGGCAGAAGGACCATGTCCTGTTGGTGGGGAGAATTGCAGGTGGGGCTCTGGGCCACGAACTCTACTCCAATTGGTCTTTGGAACTCTGTCCTCCTGCATGATTGGTTGCTGGCTAAGTCATTCATTGCCTGCTCATGCTGTGGAAGTCGTAGAATTACTTAGGATGAATTCAGGAAGGTGGTACCAGGGCTTCTGGTGGTTATTGGTGGGTTTGGGAACAGAACTCCACAGTGCTGGAAGTCCCAGTGAATTTGAGAAATGGAGGAGCTCATTTTTGTAGCTTCAACAGGCTCCTCAATTCCCCCGAAGATGGAGTTAAGGCCAAGGCTGGGTTTATCCTGCCGAACAACCATGACATCTCTTTCTCCTCCTCTTCCTCCTCCTTTTTTTTTTTTGAGTTGAGATCTCATTCAGTTGCCCAGACTGGAGTGCAGTGTCACGATCATGGCTCCCTACAGCCTTGACCTTCTGGGCTCAGGTGATCCTTCTGCCTCAGCCTTCCAAGGAGCTGGGACTACAGACCCATGCCATCATGTCCAGCTAATATTTTTACTCTTTGTAGAGATGAGGTCTCACTGTGTTGCCCAGGCTGGTCTCAAACTCCTGGGCTCAAGCAGTCCTCCCATCTCAGCCTCCCCAAGTGTTGGGATTATAGGTGTGAGCCACTGCGCCTGGCCTCCCTGCACCTTTGGAGACACCCCTTCCTCATGTCTATGGTGAGAATACATGTGTGATGCAGACTGCTGTGAACAACTGTCCTGTGGTGGAAATGTGAAGGTTTTGGAATGGGTTTAAGTCCCAGCTCCACTGCTCAGGATGGTCTCAAACAAGTTAGCATCTGTGAGTCTCAGTCTGCCCCCACTAAACAAAGAGTGTGCTACTAACTTCTTAACCAGGGGCGTTTGCCACATTTAAGGTGCTAACAGGTCAAAGCACTTAGTCCACAGCTGTATGAAAAATAGCTGCCAAGTACATATTAAAGATCTTGCCCTCTTATTGCTAGAACACTATAATGAACCTGTCACCTAAAGAATAAGAAGGAGCCAGAGGAGGTAGCAAGCTGCATCCTGTGGGCCACATCGACCCAGCTCGCTCTTTTTGTAAATAAAGTTTTATTGGAACACAGCCACGTCCCTTCGTTCATGGCTGCTTTTGTGCTATGGCAGCAGTCAGG
>NW_007113863.1:235482-237278 GCF_000164805.1 Carlito syrichta | reverse complement strand
CCAGAGCTGGCTGGGTGAAAACGCTGCCAAGACTCGAAGTGTCCACACCCCAAAATGTGGTCCAGGTCTGGCCTGCAGTATAAAAGTACAGAGGAGCCTCCTTGAGAAGCTGAAGAGGGGCCAGCTATCTCACCTTCCAGGTCCACACTGGCCAGGCCAGAGTCTAGGGCACCTGATGCTTTGACCACTGTTCTTCCCAGCCCACGCCTGTCTCACTGTGGGCTGACGTTTATCCCCAAAGCAGGACTTTTGTCACAGGGCAGGGGAGAGGCCAGCAAATAAGGGGCCCCACCCTCAGAGCGGCTTCAGGGATGGGCTTAAAGGGTGAGGAGGGAGGGAAGAGGGGGAGGAATTGACCCACTGATGCGAGCAGTCAGATTGAGGGGGGACATCCCCCCATGGTTAGAAGCCTTTGGAGTCAGGTGCTGTGTTGTCCACCATTGTCTGGAAGTTCCTGAGTCAAACCCTCATCCCTCCGTCCAGCTCAGGGTTTCCCTGAAGCTAAAATCAAGAGACCCCAGGAGATCCCCCCGGGGAGGCCTCCCCCTATGCCTCAGGGCCAAGAGGCCGACATGATAAATTGGGAGGACGGCAGAGGCCTGCCCAGAAGTTCCCACCAGAGGTGTGAAGACAGATGGAGGGTCTGACAGGGGCAGAGGGAACGGGGAGGTGAACAGCTGCTGGGGAGGGCAGACGTGAGGGCAGCGGGGCAGGCAGAGTGTGCTTCTGTGCATGTGAACCGCGGGGGTTAAGCTTGGAACACTTCCTGAAAGCAGGGAGGGAGAAGGGAGGGAGGCTGGGTGGGTCTTTGGGTCTTGGACAAAAGCTCTGGCTCTAGTTTGCCCCCTCCTCTGTGCGAACCTTGATGTCTTCAGTGTGTCTCTGCATCTTGGGAGGTGGGGGCCCAGGGACAGATCCACCTCCAACGTCCTGTCTCCCCAGCAGGAGAGGTTTCTCTGTCACGCAGTCACCTGGCCAAGAGAGAGGAAGGGCTTTCTGCCTGGGCTGTGGGTTCGGCCCTCTATCCCACTACCCCGACAGAGAGTCCCCAGTACTTTGCCCAGATAGCTTTGGATCTTAAAACTCAGCAGGGTTTTGGTTTCTACTGAAGTCAGAGGGGATTGCCCAAAGGGGAGGGGTGCCATCGGGGCTCTCTGAGCACCTGGGTAAGCTGCCAGCCCTCTTGCTACTGCCGTGCGAAAGGTGTCCCTACTTGTGGCTTGACCTAAGTCCCTTGTCTCCAATCCAACCTGGAAATGGGGGCCACAGAGCCTCAGGGACACCTCCCTGCCCACAGAATCTCACAGAAGAGCCCTGCGCCCAGCTCAGCTCTGCACTTGTTTCCTGGCTCAAAGCGCGTAACTAAGACAGCAGATATTTATGGAGCACCTACTGTATCCCTGTATCCTAGGCCCTTGGGATATATCTGTGAGCATAAGCGAGGAAGACCCTTGTTCTAGGGGAGTTAACAGGGTGATGAAGACAATAAAAGATAAAAAAGCAAGTTCATGCAGTCTGTTTAATACCGTGTTGACAAGGACTGCTGAACTTTCCGGAGCCCCTCTGACATTCAGACCCTGCTCTGAGTGTTGTACATATATTAATCCACGTAAAGGGTGTAGCCTGAATTCAAATCAGGTTATCTAGGGCCTGACATCTTAACCACTCACTCTGTCTTCCTGCCTCCCAGAAATGCCCACACCCACCCTTTTTAGACACTGACTGGCAGCAGGAAGAAATCATCCAGGGAAGCCAGTCCCTTCAGCTTGGTGGAGGGAATAGCCCATTCCACCCAC